>NC_137330.1:122233767-122397350 GCF_965287045.1 Carcharhinus amblyrhynchos | reverse complement strand
AACACAGATCCCCATTCCCACATCCCACCCAGCAACACAGATCCCCATTCCCACATCCCACCAGCAACACAAATCCCCATTCCCACATCCCACCCAGCAACACAAACCCCCATTCCCACATCCCACCCAGCAACACAGATCCCCATTCCCACATCCCACCAGCAACACAAATCCCCATTCCCACATCCCACCCAGCAACACAGACCCCCATTCCCACATCCCACCCAGCAACACAGATCCCCATTCCCACATCCCACCCAGCAACACAGATCCCCATTCCCACATCCCACCCAGCAACACAGATCCCCATTCCCACATCCCACCCAGCAACACAGACCCCCATTCCCACATCCCACCCAGCAACACAAACCCCCATTCCCACATCCCACCCAGCAACACAGATCCCCATTCCCACATCCCCCCCAGCAACACAGACCCCCATTCCCACATCCCACCCAGCAACACAGATCCCCATTCCCACATCCCACCCAGCAACACAGATCCCCATTCCCACATCCCACCCAGCAACACAGATCCCCATTCCCACATCCTACCCAGCAACACAGATCCCCATTCCCACATCCCACCCAGCAACACAAATCCCCATTCCCACATCCCACCCAGCAACACAAATCCCCATTCCCACATCCCACCCAGCAACACAGATCCCCATTCCCACATCCCACCCAGCAACAGAGATCCCCATTCCCACATCCCACCCAGCAACACAGACCCCCATTCCCACATCCCACCCAGCAACACAGATCCCCATTCCCACATCCCACCCAGCAACACAGATCCCCATTCCCACATCCCACCCAGCAACACAGATCCCCATTCCCACATCCCACCCAGCAACACAGATCCCCATTCCCACATCCCACCCAGCAACACAGATCCCCATTCCCACATCCCACCCAGCAACACAGATCCCCATTCCCACATCCCACCCAGCAACACAGATCCCCATTCCCACATCCCACCCAGCAACACAGATCCCCATTCCCACATCCCACCCAGCAACACAGATCCCCATTCCCACATCCCACCCAGCAACACAAATCCCCATTCCCACATCCCACCCAGCAACACAGATCCCCATTCCCACATCCCACCCAGCAACACAAATCACCATTCCCACATCCCACCCAGCAACACAGATCCCCATTCCCACATCCCACCCAGCAACACAGATCCCCATTCCCACATCCCACCCAGCAACACAAATCCCCATTCCCACATCCCACCCAGCAACACAGATCCCCATTCCGACATCCCACCCAGCAACACAGATCCCCATTCCCACATCCCACCCAGCAACACAGATCCCCATTCCCACATCCCCCCCAGCAACACAGACCCCCATTCCCACATCCCACCCAGCAACACAGATCCCCATTCCCACATCCCACCAGCAACACAGATCCCCATTCCCACATCCCACCCAGCAACACAGACCCCCATTCCCACATCCCACCCAGCAACACAGATCCCTATTCCCACATCCCACCCAGCAACACAGATCCCCATTCCCACATCCCACCCAGCAACACAGATCCCCATTCCCACATCCCACCCAGCAACACAGACCCCATTCCCACATCCCACTCAGCAACACAGATCCCCATTCCCACATCCCACCCAGCAACACAGATCCCCATTCCCACATCCCACCCAGCAACACAGACCCCCATTCCCACATCCCCCCCAGCAACACAGACCCCCATTCCCACATCCCACCCAGCAACACAGATCCCCATTCCCACATCCCACCCAGCAACACAGATCCCCATTCCCACATCCCACCCAGCAACACAGATCCCCATTCCCACATCCCACCCAGCAACACAGATCCCCATTCCCACATCCCCCCCAGCAACACAGACCCCCATTCCCACATCCCACCCAGCAACACAAATCCCCATTCCCACATCCCACCCAGCAACACAGATCCCCATTCCCACATCCCCCCCAGCAACACAGATCCCCATTCCCACATCCCACCCAGCAACACAGATCCCCATTCCCACATCCCCCCCAGCAACACAGATCCCCATTCCCACATCCCACCCAGCAACACAGATCCCCATTCCCACATCCCACCCAGCAACACAGATCCCCATTCCCACATCCCCCCCAGCAACACAGATCCCCATTCCCACATCCCACCCAGCAACACAGATCCCCATTCCCACATCCCACCCAGCAACACAGATCCCCATTCCCACATCCCACCCAGCAACACAGACCCCCATTCCCACATCCCACCCAGCAACACAGACCCCCATTCCCACATCCCCCCCAGCAACACAAACCCCCATTCCCACATCCCACCCAGCAACACAGATCCCTATTCCCACATCCCCCCCAGCAACACAGATCCCCATTCCCACATCCCACCCAGCAACACAGATCCCCATTCCCACATCCCACCCAGCAACACAGATCCCCATTCCCACATCCCACCCAGCAACACAGATCCCCATTCCCACATCCCACCCAGCAACACAGATCCCCATTCCCACATCCCACCCAGCAACACAGATCCCCATTCCCACATCCCACCCAGCAACACAGACCCCCATTCCCACATCCCACCCAGCAACACAGATCCCCATTCCCACATCCCACCCAGCAACACAGATCCCCATTCCCACATCCCACCCAGCAACACAAACCCCCATTCCCACATCCCACCCAGCAACACAGACCCCCATTCCCACATCCCACCCAGCAACACAGACCCCCATTCCCACATCCCACCCAGCAACACAGACCCCATTCCCACATCCCACCCAGCAACACAAACCCCCATTCCCACATCCCACCCAGCAACACAGATCCCCATTCCCACATCCCACCCAGCAACACAGATCCCCATTCCCACATCCCACCCAGCAACACAGACCCCCATTCCCACATCCCACCCAGCAACACAGATCCCCATTCCCACATCCCCCCCAGCAACACAGATCCCCATTCCCACATCCCACCCAGCAACACAAACCCCCATTCCCACATCCCACCCAGCAACACAGATCCCCATTCCCACATCCCACCCAGCAACACAGATCCCCATTCCCACATCCCCCCCAGCAACACAGATCCCCATTCCCACATCCCACCCAGCAACACAGATCCCCATTCCCACATCCCACCCAGCAACACAGATCCCCATTCCCACATCCCCCCCAGCAACACAAACCCCCATTCCCACATCCCACCCAGCAACACAGACCCCCATTCCCACATCCCACCCAGCAACACAGATCCCCATTCCCACATCCCCCCAGCAACACAAATCCCCATTCCCACATCCCACCCAGCAACACAGATCCCCATTCCCACATCCCACCCAGCAACACAGACCCCCATTCCCACATCCCACCCAGCAACACAGATCCCCATTCCCACATCCCCCCCAGCAACACAGATCCCCATTCCCACATCCCACCCAGCAACACAGATCCCCATTCCCACATCCCACCCAGCAACACAGACCCCATTCCCACATCCCACCCAGCAACACAGATCCCCATTCCCACATCCCACCCAGCAACACAGACCCCCATTCCCACATCCCACCCAGCAACACAGATCCCCATTCCCACATCCCCCCCAGCAACACAGATCCCCATTCCCACATCCCACCCAGCAACACAGATCCCCATTCCCACATCCCACCCAGCAACACAGATCCCCATTCCCACATCCCACCCAGCAACACAGATCCCCATTCCCACATCCCACCCAGCAACACAGATCCCCATTCCCACATCCCACCAGCAACACAGATCCCCATTCCCACATCCCACCCAGCAACACAGATCCCCATTCCCACATCCCACCCAGCAACACAGATCCCCATTCCCACATCCCACCCAGCAACACAAACCCCCATTCCCACATCCCACCCAGCAACACAGATCCCCATTCCCACATCCCACCCAGCAACACAGATCCCCATTCCCACATCCCACCCAGCAACACAGATCCCCATTCCCACATCCCACCCAGCAACACAGATCCCCATTCCCACATCCCACCCAGCAACACAGATCCCCATTCCCACATCCCACCCAGCAACACAGATCCCCATTCCCACATCCCACCCAGCAACACAGACCCCCATTCCCACATCCCACCCAGCAACACAGATCCCCATTCCCACATCCCCCCCAGCAACACAGACCCCCATTCCCACATCCCACCCAGCAACACAGATCCCCATTCCCACATCCCACCCAGCAACACAGATCCCCATTCCCACATCCCACCCAGCAACACAGATCCCCATTCCCCCCCACATCCCACCCAGCAACACAGATCCCCATTCCCACATCCCACCCAGCAACACAGATCCCCATTCCCACATCCCACCCAGCAACACAAACCCCCATTCCCACATCCCACCCAGCAACACAGATCCCCATTCCCACATCCCACCCAGCAACACAAACCCCCATTCCCACATCCCACCCAGCAACACAGATCCCCATTCCCACATCCCACCCAGCAACACAGATCCCCATTCCCACATCCCACCCAGCAACACAGATCCCCATTCCCACATCCCACCCAGCAACACAGATCCCCATTCCCACATCCCACCCAGCAACACAGATCCCCATTCCCACATCCCACCCAGCAACACAGATCCCCATTCCCACATCCCACCCAGCAACACTGATCCCCATTCCCACATCCCACCCAGCAACACAGATCCCCATTCCCACATCCCACCCAGCAACACAGATCCCCATTCCCACATCCCACCCAGCAACACAGATCCCCATTCCCACATCCCCCCAGCAACACAAACCCCCATTCCCACATCCCACCCAGCAACACAGATCCCCATTCCCACATCCCACCCAGCAACACAGATCCCCATTCCCACATCCCACCCAGCAACACAGACCCCCATTCCCACATCCCACCCAGCAACACAGACCCCCATTCCCACATCCCACCCAGCAACACAGATCCCCATTCCCACATCCCACCCAGCAACACAGACCCCCATTCCCACATCCCACCCAGCAACACAAACCCCATTCCCACATCCCACCCAGCAACACAGATCCCCATTCCCACATCCCACCCAGCAACACAGATCCCCATTCCCACATCCCCCCCAGCAACACAGATCCCCATTCCCACATCCCACCCAGCAACACAGATCCCCATTCCCACATCCCCCCAGCAACACAGATCCCCATTCCCACATCCCACCCAGCAACACAGATCCCCATTCCCACATCCCCCCCAGCAACACAGATCCCCATTCCCACATCCCCCCAGCAACACAGATCCCCATTCCCACATCCCACCCAGCAACACAAACCCCCATTCCCACATCCCACCCAGCAACACAGATCCCCATTCCCACATCCCACCCAGCAACACAAATCCCCATTCCCACATCCCCCCCAGCAACACAGATCCCCATTCCCACATCCCACCCAGCAACACAAACCCCCATTCCCACATCCCACCCAGCAACACAGATCCCCATTCCCACATCCCACCCAGCAACACAGATCCCCATTCCCACATCCCACCCAGCAACACAAACCCCCATTCCCACATCCCACCCAGCAACACAGATCCCCATTCCCACATCCCACCCAGCAACACAAACCCCCATTCCCACATCCCACCCAGCAACACAGATCCCCATTCCCACATCCCACCCAGCAACACAGACCCCCATTCCCACATCCCACCCAGCAACACAGATCCCCATTCCCACATCCCACCCAGCAACACAAACCCCCATTCCCACATCCCACCCAGCAACACAGATCCCCATTCCCACATCCCACCCAGCAACACAGATCCCCATTCCCACATCCCACCCAGCAACACAAACCCCCATTCCCACATCCCACCCAGCAACACAGATCCCCATTCCCACATCCCACCCAGCAACACAAACCCCCATTCCCACATCCCACCCAGCAACACAGACCCCCATTCCCACATCCCACCCAGCAACACAGATCCCCATTCCCACATCCCACCCAGCAACACAAACCCCCATTCCCACATCCCACCCAGCAACACAGATCCCCATTCCCACATCCCACCCAGCAACACAGACCCCCATTCCCACATCCCCCCCAGCAACACAGACCCCCATTCCCACATCCCACCCAGCAACACAGACCCCCATTCCCACATCCCACCCAGCAACACAGATCCCCATTCCCACATCCCACCCAGCAACACAAACCCCCATTCCCACATCCCACCCAGCAACACAGACCCCCATTCCCACATCCCACCCAGCAACACAGATCCCCATTCCCACATCCCACCCAGCAACACAAACCCCCATTCCCACATCCCACCCAGCAACACAGACCCCCATTCCCACATCCCACCCAGCAACACAGATCCCCATTCCCACATCCCACCCAGCAACACAAACCCCCATTCCCACATCCCACCCAGCAACACAAACCCCCATTCCCACATCCCACCCAGCAACACAGACCCCCATTCCCACATCCCACCCAGCAACACAGATCCCCATTCCCACATCCCACCCAGCAACACAAACCCCCATTCCCACATCCCACCCAGCAACACAGATCCCCATTCCCACATCCCACCCAGCAACACAGACCCCCATTCCCACATCCCACCCAGCAACACAGATCCCCATTCCCACATCCCACCCAGCAACACAAACCCCCATTCCCACATCCCACCCAGCAACACAGACCCCCATTCCCACATCCCACCCAGCAACACAGATCCCCATTCCCACATCCCACCCAGCAACACAAACCCCCATTCCCACATCCCACCCAGCAACACAGATCCCCATTCCCACATCCCACCCAGCAACACAGACCCCCATTCCCACATCCCACCCAGCAACACAGATCCCCATTCCCACATCCCACCCAGCAACACAGATCCCCATTCCCACATCCCACCCAGCAACACAAATCCCCATTCCCACATCCCACCCAGCAACACAGATCCCCATTCCCACATCCCACCCAGCAACACAGATCCCCATTCCCACATCCCACCCAGCAACACAGATCCCCATTCCCACGTCCCACCCAGCAACACAAACCCCCATTCCCACATCCCACCCAGCAACACAGATCCCCATTCCCACATCCCACCCAGCAACACAGATCCCCATTCCCACATC
Source organism: Carcharhinus amblyrhynchos (assembly GCF_965287045.1). Lineage (NCBI taxonomy): Eukaryota > Metazoa > Chordata > Chondrichthyes > Carcharhiniformes > Carcharhinidae > Carcharhinus > Carcharhinus amblyrhynchos. Next base: position 122,390,173 of record NC_137330.1, on the reverse strand, counting down.
CCACCCAGCAACACAGATCCCCATTCCCACATCCCACCCAGCAACACAGATCCCCATTCCCACATCCCACCCAGCAACACAGATCCCCATTCCCACATCCCCCCCCAGCAACACAAACCCCCATTCCCACATCCCACCCAGCAACACAGACCCCCATTCCCACATCCCACCCAGCAACACAGACCCCCATTCCCACATCCCCCCCAGCAACACAGATCCCCATTCCCACATCCCACCCAGCAACACAGATCCCCATTCCCACATCCCACCAGCAACACAGACCCCCATTCCCACATCCCCCCCAGCAACACAGATCCCCATTCCCACATCCCACCCAGCAACACAGATCCCCATTCCCACATCCCCCCAGCAACACAGATCCCCATTCCCACATCCCACCCAGCAACACAGATCCCCATTCCCACATCCCACCCAGCAACACAGATCCCCATTCCCACATCCCACCCAGCAACACAGATCCCCATTCCCACATCCCACCCAGCAACACAGATCCCCATTCCCACATCCCACCCAGCAACACAGATCCCCATTCCCACATCCCACCAGCAACACAGATCCCCATTCCCACATCCCACCCAGCAACACAGACCCCCATTCCCACATCCCACCCAGCAACACAGATCCCCATTCCCACATCCCACCCAGCAACACAGATCCCCATTCCCACATCCCACCCAGCAGCACAGATCCCCATTCCCACATCCCACCCAGCAACACAAACCCCCATTCCCACATCCCACCCAGCAACACAGATCCCCATTCCCACATCCCACCCAGCAACACAGATCCCCATTCCCACATCCCGCCCAGCAACACAAACCCCCATTCCCACATCCCACCCAGCAACACAGATCCCCATTCCCACATCCCACCCAGCAACACAGATCCCCATTCCCACATCCCACCCAGCAACACAGATCCCCATTCCCACATCCCACCCAGCAACACAGATCCCCATTCCCACATCCCACCCAGCAACACAGATCCCCATTCCCACATCCCACCCAGCAACACAGATCCCCATTCCCACATCCCACCCAGCAACACAGATCCCCATTCCCACATCCCACCCAGCAACACAGATCCCCATTCCCACATCCCACCCAGCAACACAGATCCCCATTCCCACATCCCACCCAGCAACACAGATCCCCATTCCCACATCCCACCCAGCAACACAGATCCCCATTCCCACATCCCACCCAGCAACACAGATCCCCATTCCCACATCCCACCCAGCAACAACAACCCCCATTCCCACATCCCACCCAGCAACACAGACCCCCATTCCCACATCCCACCCAGCAACACAGATCCCCATTCCCACATCCCACCCAGCAACACAAATCCCCATTCCCACATCCCCCCCAGCAACACAGATCCCCATTCCCACATCCCCCCCAGCAACACAGATCCCCATTCCCACATCCCACCCAGCAACACAGATCCCCATTCCCACATCCCACCCAGCAACACAGATCCCCATTCCCACATCCCACCCAGCAACACAAACCCCCATTCCCACATCCCACCCAGCAACACAGATCCCCATTCCCACATCCCACCCAGCAACACAGACCCCCATTCCCACATCCCACCCAGCAACACAGACCCCCATTCCCACATCCCACCCAGCAACACAGACCCCCATTCCCACATCCCACCCAGCAACACAGATCCCCATTCCCACATCCCACCCAGCAACACAGATCCCCATTCCCACATCCCACCCAGCAACACAGATCCCCATTCCCACATCCCACCCAGCAACACAGATCCCCATTCCCACATCCCACCCAGCAACACAGATCCCCATTCCCACATCCCCCCCAGCAACACAAACCCCCATTCCCACATCCCACCCAGCAACAGAGATCCCCATTCCCACATCCCACCCAGCAACACAAACCCCCATTCCCACATCCCACCCAGCAACACAGATCCCCATTCCCACATCCCACCCAGCAACACAGATCCCCATTCCCACATCCCACCCAGCAACACAGATCCCCATTCCCACATCCCACCCAGCAACACAAACCCCCATTCCCACATCCCACCCAGCAACACAGATCCCCATTCCCACATCCCACCCAGCAACACAGATCCCCATTCCCACATCCCACCCAGCAACACAGACCCCCATTCCCACATCCCACCCAGCAACACAGACCCCCATTCCCACATCCCACCCAGCAACACAGATCCCCATTCCCACATCCCACCCAGCAACACAGATCCCCATTCCCACATCCCACCCAGCAACACAGATCCCCATTCCCACATCCCACCCAGCAACACAGATCCCCATTCCCACATCCCACCCAGCAACACAAACCCCCATTCCCACATCCCCCCAGCAACACAGATCCCATTCCCACATCCCACCCAGCAACACAGACCCCCATTCCCACATCCCACCCAGCAACACAGATCCCCATTCCCACATCCCACCCAGCAACACAAACCCCCATTCCCACATCCCACCCAGCAACACAGATCCCCATTCCCACATCCCACCCAGCAACAGAAACCCCCATTCCCACATCCCACCCAGCAACACAGATCCCCATTCCCACATCCCACCCAGCAACACAGATCCCCATTCCCACATCCCACCCAGCAACACAGATCCCCATTCCCACATCCCACCCAGCAACACAAACCCCCATTCCCACATCCCACCCAGCAACACAGATCCCCATTCCCACATCCCACCCAGCAACACAGATCCCCATTCCCACATCCCCCCCAGCAACACAGATCCCCATTCCCACATCCCACCCAGCAACACAGATCCCCATTCCCACATCCCACCAGCAACACAGACCCCCATTCCCACATCCCACCCAGCAACACAGATCCCCATTCCCACATCCCACCCAGCAACACAGACCCCCATTCCCACATCCCACCCAGCAACACAGATCCCCATTCCCACATCCCCCCAGCAACACAAACCCCCATTCCCACATCCCCCCCAGCAACACAGATCCCTATTCCCACATCCCACCCAGCAACACAGATCCCCATTCCCACATCCCCCCCAGCAACACAGATCCCTATTCCCACATCCCACCCAGCAACACAGATCCCCATTCCCACATCCCACCCAGCAACACAGATCCCCATTCCCACATCCCACCCAGCAACACAGATCCCCATTCCCACATCCCACCCAGCAACACAGATCCCCATTCCCACATCCCACCCAGCAACACAGATCCCCATTCCCACATCCCACCCAGCAACACAGATCCCCATTCCCACATCCCACCCAGCAACACAGATCCCCATTCCCACATCCCACCCAGCAACACAGATCCCCATTCCCACATCCCACCCAGCAACACAGATCCCCATTCCCACATCCCACCCAGCAACACAGACCCCCATTCCCACATCCCCCCCAGCAACACAGATCCCCATTCCCACATCCCCCCAGCAACACAGATCCCCATTCCCACATCCCACCCAGCAACACAGATCCCCATTCCCACATCCCACCCAGCAACACAAACCCCCATTCCCACATCCCACCCAGCAACACAGATCCCCATTCCCACATCCCACCAGCAACACAGATCCCCATTCCCACATCCCACCCAGCAACACAGATCCCCATTCCCACATCCCACCCAGCAACACAGATCCCCATTCCCACATCCCACCCAGCAACACAGATCCCCATTCCCACATCCCACCCAGCAACACAGATCCCCATTCCCACATCCCACCCAGCAACACAGATCCCCATTCCCACATCCCACCCAGCAACACAAACCCCATTCCCACATCCCACCCAGCAACACAGATCCCCATTCCCACATCCCACCCAGCAACACAGACCCCCATTCCCACATCCCACCCAGCAACACAGATCCCCATTCCCACATCCCACCCAGCAACACAGATCCCCATTCCCACATCCCACCCAGAATATAAAAGTAGGGAGGTCTTGCTGCAGCTGTATAGGGCATTGGTGAGGCCGCAGCTGGAGTACTGTGTGCAGTTTTGGGCGCCGCACCTGCACAAGGATATTTTGGCCTTGGAGGGAGTGCAGAGGAGGTTTACTAGGCTGATACCGGAGTTGAGGGGGTTGAACTATGAGGAGAGGCTGAATAAACTAGGCTTGTACTCGTTAGAGTTTAGAAGAATGAGGGGAGATCTCATTGAGACGTATAAGATGATGAATGGGATGGATAGGATAGAGGTGGAAAGACTCTTCCCGCTCAAAAAAGACAGTAGGACTAGGGGGCACAGCCTCAAGATAAAGGGGGGGCAGTTCAGAACGGAGTTGAGGAGGAACTTCTTCACTCAAAGGGTGGTGAATCTCTGGAATTCTCTGCCCGTTGAAGTGGTGGAGGCTGCCTCGCTAAATATTTTTAAGAAGCGGGTTGATGGGTTTTTGATAAGAGAGGGGATTAAGGGTTATGGGGAGAGGGCGGGAAAGTGGAACTGAGCCACGACAGATCAGCCATGATCTTATTGAATGGCGGGGCAGGCTCGAAGGGCCAGATGGCCTACTCCTGCTCCTATTTCTTATGTTCTTATGTTCTTAACACAGATCCCCATTCCCACATCCCACCGAGGAACACAGACCCCCATTCCCACATCCCACCCAGCAACACAGACCCCCATTCCCACATCCCACCCAGCAACACAGATCCCCATTCCCACATCCCACCCAGCAACACAGACCCCCATTCCCACATCCCACCCAGCAACACAGACCCCCATTCCCACATCCCACCCAGCAACACAGATCCCCATTCCCACATCCCCCCCAGCAACACAGATCCCCATTCCCACATCCCACCCAGCAACACAGATCCCCATTCCCACATCCCCCCCAGCAACACAGATCCCCATTCCCACATCCCACCCAGCAACACAGATCCCCATTCCCACATCCCACCCAGCAACACAGATCCCCATTCCCACATCCCACCCAGCAACACAAACCCCCATTCCCACATCCCACCCAGCAACACAGATCCCCATTCCCACATCCCACCCAGCAACACAGATCCCCATTCCCACATCCCCCCAGCAACACAAACCCCCATTCCCACATCCCACCCAGCAACACAGATCCCCATTCCCACATCCCACCCAGCAACACAGATCCCCATTCCCACATCCCACCCAGCAACACAGATCCCCATTCCCACATCCCACCCAGCAACACAAACCCCCATTCCCACATCCCACCCAGCAACAGAAACCCCCATTCCCACATCCCACGCAGCAACACAGACCCCCATTCCCACATCCCACCCAGCAACACAGATCCCCATTCCCACATCCCACCCAGCAACACAGATCCCCATTCCCACATCCCACCCAGCAACACAGATCCCCATTCCCACATCCCACCCAGCAACACAAATCACAATTCCCACATCCCACCCAGCAACACAGATCCCCATTCCCACATCCCACCCAGCAACACAGATCCCCATTCCCACATCCCACCCAGCAACACAGACCCCCATTCCCACATCCCACCCAGCAACACAAACCCCCATTCCCACATCCCACCCAGCAACACAGATCCCCATTCCCACATCCCACCCAGCAACACAGATCCCCATTCCCACATCCCACCCAGCAACACAGACCCCCATTCCCACATCCCACCCAGCAACACAGACCCCCATTCCCACATCCCACCCAGCAACACAGATCCCCATTCCCACATCCCCCCCAGCAACACAGATCCCCATTCCCACATCCCACCCAGCAACACAGATCCCCATTCCCACATCCCCCCCAGCAACACAGATCCCCATTCCCACATCCCACCCAGCAACACAGATCCCCATTCCCACATCCCACCCAGCAACACAGATCCCCATTCCCACATCCCACCCAGCAACACAAACCCCCATTCCCACATCCCACCCAGCAACAGAAACCCCCATTCCCACATCCCACCCAGCAACACAGATCCCCATTCCCACATCCCACCCAGCAACACAGACCCCCATTCCCACATCCCACCCAGCAACACAGATCCCCATTCCCACATCCCACCCAGCAACACAGATCCCCATTCCCACATCCCACCCAGCAACACAGATCCCCATTCCCACATCCCCCCCCAGCAACACAAACCCCCATTCCCACATCACACCCAGCAACACAGACCCCCATTCCCTCATCCCACCCAGCAACACAGACCCCCATTCCCACATCCCCCCAGCAACACAGATCCCCATTCCCACATCCCACCCAGCAACACAGATCCCCATTCCCACATCCCACCCAGCAACACAGATCCCCATTCCCACATCCCACCCAGCAACACAGATCCCCATTCCCACATCCCACCCAGCAACACAGATCCCCATTCCCACATCCCACCCAGCAACACAGATCCCCATTCCCACATCCCACCAGCAACACAGATCCCCATTCCCACATCCCACCCAGCAACACAGACCCCCATTCCCACATCCCACCCAGCAACACAGATCCCCATTCCCACATCCCACCCAGCAACACAGATCCCCATTCCCACATCCCACCCAGCAACACAGATCCCCATTCCCACATCCCACCCAGCAACACAAACCCCCATTCCCACATCCCACCCAGCAACACAGATCCCCATTCCCACATCCCACCCAGCAACACAGATCCCCATTCCCACATCCCACCCAGCAACACAGATCCCCATTCCCACATCCCACCCAGCAACACAAACCCCCATTCCCACATCCCACCCAGCAACACAGATCCCCATTCCCACATCCCACCCAGCAACACAGATCCCCATTCCCACATCCCACCCAGCAACACAGATCCCCATTCCCACATCCCACCCAGCAACACAGATCCCCATTCCCACATCCCACCCAGCAACACAGATCCCCATTCCCACATCCCACCCAGCAACACAGATCCCCATTCCCACATCCCACCCAGCAACACAGATCCCCATTCCCACATCCCACCCAGCAACACAGATCCCCATTCCCACATCCCACCCAGCAACACAGATCCCCATTCCCACATCCCACCAGCAACACAGATCCCCATTCCCACATCCCACCCAGCAACACAAACCCCCATTCCCACATCCCACCCAGCAACACAGACCCCCATTCCCACATCCCACCCAGCAACACAGATCCCCATTCCCACATCCCACCCAGCAACACAAATCCCCATTCCCACATCCCCCCCAGCAACACAGATCCCCATTCCCACATCCCCCCCAGCAACACAGATCCCCATTCCCACATCCCACCCAGCAACACAGATCCCCATTCCCACATCCCACCCAGCAACACAGATCCCCATTCCCACATCCCACCCAGCAACACAAACCCCCATTCCCACATCCCACCCAGCAACACAGATCCCCATTCCCACATCCCACCCAGCAACACAGACCCCCATTCCCACATCCCACCCAGCAACACAGACCCCCATTCCCACATCCCACCCAGCAACACAGATCCCCATTCCCACATCCCCCCCAGCAACACAGATCCCCATTCCCACATCCCACCCAGCAACACAGATCCCCATTCCCACATCCCCCCCAGCAACACAGATCCCCATTCCCACATCCCACCCAGCAACACAGATCCCCATTCCCACATCCCACCCAGCAACACAGATCCCCATTCCCACATCCCACCCAGCAACACAGATCCCCATTCCCACATCCCCCCCAGCAACACAAACCCCCATTCCCACATCCCACCCAGCAACACAGATCCCCATTCCCACATCCCACCCAGCAACACAAACCCCCATTCCCACATCCCACCCAGCAACACAGATCCCCATTCCCACATCCCACCCAGCAACACAGATCCCCATTCCCACATCCCACCCAGCAACACAGATCCCCATTCCCACATCCCCCCCAGCAACACAAACCCCCATTCCCACATCCCACCCAGCAACACAGATCCCCATTCCCACATCCCACCCAGCAACACAAACCCCCATTCCCACATCCCACCCAGCAACACAGATCCCCATTCCCACATCCCACCCAGCAACACAGACCCCCATTCCCACATCCCACCCAGCAACACAGACCCCCATTCCCACATCCCACCCAGCAACACAGATCCCCATTCCCACATCCCACCCAGCAACACAGATCCCCATTCCCACATCCCACCCAGCAACACAGATCCCCATTCCCACATCCCACCCAGCAACACAGATCCCCATTCCCACATCCCACCCAGCAACACAGACCCCCATTCCCACATCCCACCCAGCAACAGAAACCCCCATTCCCACATCCCACCCAGCAACACAGATCCCCATTCCCACATCCCACCCAGCAACACAGATCCCCATTCCCACATCCCCCCCAGCAACACAAACCCCCATTCCCACATCCCACCCAGCAACACAGATCCCCATTCCCACATCCCACCCAGCAACACAAACCCCCATTCCCACATCCCACCCAGCAACACAGACCCCCATTCCCACATCCCACCCAGCAACACAGACCCCCATTCCCACATCCCCCCAGCAACACAGATCCCCATTCCCACATCCCACCCAGCAACACAGATCCCCATTCCCACATCCCACCCAGCAACACAGATCCCCATTCCCACATCCCACCCAGCAACACAGATCCCCATTCCCACATCCCACCCAGCAACACAGATCCCCATTCCCACATCCCACCCAGCAACACAGATCCCCATTCCCACATCCCACCCAGCAACACAAATCCCCATTCCCACATCCCACCCAGCAACACAGACCCCCATTCCCACATCCCACCCAGCAACACAGATCCCCATTCCCACATCCCCCCCAGCAACACAGACCCCCATTCCCACATCCCACCCAGCAACACAGATCCCCATTCCCACATCCCACCCAGCAACACAAATCCCCATTCCCACATCCCACCCAGCAACACAGACCCCCATTCCCACATCCCACCCAGCAACACAGATCCCCATTCCCACATCCCACCCAGCAACACAAACCCCCATTCCCACATCCCACCCAGCAACACAGATCCCTATTCCCACATCCCACCCAGCAACACAAATCCCCCGATACCACTACCACATCCCCCCACCACACAGCCCCCAGTAATACAGACCCCTCCTAGGGAACCCGATACCCCCCATACCCCCAGCAACACAGCCCCCATTCCCCCCACCACACAGCCCCCAGTAATACAGCCCCCCCAGAGAACCCGATACCCCCCATACCCCCAGCAGCACAACCCCCATTCCCCCCCACAGGTGCCTCCAGTAATACAGCCCCCCCAGAGAACCCGATACCCCCCATACCCCCAGCAACACAGCCCCCATTCCCCCCACCACACAGCCCCCAGTAATACAGCCCCCCCAGAGAACCCGATACCCCCCATACCCCCAGCAACACAACCCCCATTCCCCCCCACAGGTGCCCCCAGTAATACAGCCCCCCCAGAGAACCTGATACCCCCCATACCCCCAGCAGCACATCCCCCATTCCCCCCCACAGGTGCCCCCAGCAACACAGCCCCCCATACTCCCCCTCAGACCCCCCCAGCAATACCTCCCCCATTCCACCCTCCACACAATACCCCAGACAGTGCTGCTGGCCAAGTCCTGAAGCTGCAGCACTGCCATTTCACAGTTTCCAAGCCGTCCCCCACACGTGACATTGCTTGCTGCTGCCAGCACTAGGACCCAGAGGCACCCGTAAAACCCGAGCTCAGCGCTCAGACCAGGACTGTGCTGAGAGACGGAGATTACACTCCAGCTCCCACCGCCTCCCACACACTCACAGATCTCCCCTCAACCCGAAAATCAACATGTCCAAGAAACTACCCGGTCTGAGCAGCACGGAGAAGTTTGAATGCTGAGACAGATCTCACTCACCCTCACTGATCCAGAATCCGACTTTTACAGAGGAGGTGTTTTCCAGACCAGTCCAGCTGCGGTGAATGAGGTTAGAAAGGCAGCTGAGTTGGGGTAACTGGGAGTGAAGTTCACTACTTAAAATGTAATTAATGCAAAAATATGTAAATTGATACCTCACCTGTTTTGGGTGAGCCCTGATCTTGCCCATTTCTGTACTGTGGAAAAATGGGAATGGGCATGAAAATCAGCGCCATTCCGAGCCGCCACTTTACACCCGATTTTACAAAACATTCCAGCTGAATAGGGGGCGCAACAAGATAATACAAATGCCCTCTCTGTCCCTGTCTCAGAGAGAAACTACACTATCCGGGATCCATTCCAGCAGGAATTCTGTCTCAGAGAGAAACTACACTATCCGGGATCCATTCCAGCAGGAATTCTGTCTCAGAGAGAAACTACACTATCCGGGATCCATTCCAGCAGGAATTCTGTCTCAGAGAGAAACAACACTATCCGGGATCCATTCCAGCAGGAATTCTGTCTCAGAGAGAAACTGCACTATCCGGGATCCATTCCAGCAGGAATTCTGTCTCAGAGATATTGTACTATCCGGGATCCATTCCAGCAGGAATTCTGTCTCAGAGAGAAACTGCACTATCCAGAATAGATTCCAGCAGGAATTCTGTCTCAGAGAGAAACTGCACTATCCGGGATCCATTTCCGCAGGAATTCTGTCTCAGAGAGAAACAACACTATCCGGGATCCATTCCAGCAGGAATTCTGTCTCAGAGAGAAACTGCACTATCCGGGATCCATTCCAGCAGGAATTCTGTCTCAGAGATATTGTACTATCCGGGATCCATTCCAGCAGGAATTCTGTCTCAGAGAGAAACTGCACTATCCAGAATAGATTCCAGCAGGAATTCTTTCTCAGGGAGAAACTGCACTATCCAGAATAGATTCCAGCAGGAATTCTGTCTCAGAGAGAAACTGCACTATCCAGAATAGATTCCAGCAGGAATTCTTTCTCAGGGAGAAACTGCACTATCCAGAATAGATTCCAGCAGGAATTCTGTCGCAGGGAGAAACTGCACTATCCAGAATAGATTCCAGCAGGAATTCTGTCTCAGGGAGAAACTACACTATCCAGAATAGATTCCAGCAGGAATTCTGTCTCAGAGAGAAACTGCACTATCTGGGATCCATTTCAGCAGGAATTCTGTCTCAGAGAGAAACTGCACTATCCAGAATAGATTCCAGCAGGAATTCTGTCTCAGGGAGAAACTGCACTATCCAGAATAGATTCCAGCAGGAATTCTGTCTCAGAGAGAAACTACACTATCCAGAATAGATTCCAGCAGGAATTCTGTCTCAGGGAGAAACTGCACTATCCAGAATAGATTCCAGCGGGAATTCTGTCTCAGGGAGAAACTGCACTATCCAGAATAGATTCCAGCAGGAATTCTGTCTCAGAGAGAAACTGCACTATCCAGAATAGATTCCAGTAGGAATTCTGTCTCAGGGAGAAACTGCACTATCCAGAATAGATTCCAGCAGGAATTCTGTCTCAGGGAGAAACTGCACTATCCAGAATAGATTCCAGCAGGAATTCTGTCTCAGAGAGAAACTACACTATCCAGAATAGATTCCAGCAGGAATTCTGTCTGTGGGAGACACTGCACGATCCAGAATATATTCCAGCAGGAATTCTGTCTAATGGAGAAACTGCACTATCCAGAATTGATTCCAGCAGGAATTCTGTCTCAAGGAGAAACTGCACTCTCCAGAATAGATTCCAGCAGGAATTCTGTCTCAGGGAGAAACTGCACTATCCAGAATAGATTCCAGCAGGAATTCTGTCTCAGAGAGAAACTGCACTATCCAGAATAGATTCCAGTCGGAATTCTGTCTCCGGGCGAAACTGCACTATCCAGGATAGATTCCAGTGGGAATTCTGTCGCAGGGAGAAACTGCACTCTCCAGAATAGATTCCAGCAGGAATTCTGTCTCAGAGAGAAACTGCACTCTCCAGAATAGATTCCAGCAGGAATTCTGTCTCAGGGAGAAACTGCACTATCCGGAATAGATTCCAGCAGGAATTCTGTCTCAGGGAGAAACTGCACTATCCAGAATAGATTCCTGCAGGAATTCTGTCTCAGGGAGAAACTGCACTATCCGGAATAGATTCCAGCAGGAATTCTGTCTCAGGGAGAAACTACACTATCCAGAATAGATTCCAGTAGGAACGCTGTCTCAGGGAGAAACTGCACTATCCAGAATAGATTCCAGCAGGAATTCTGTCTCAGGGAGAAACTGCACTATCCAGAATAGATTCCAGCAGGAATTCTGTCTCAGGGAGAAACTGCACTATCCAGAATAGATTCCAGCAGGAATTCTGTCTCAGAGAGAAACTGCACTATCCAGAATAGATTCCAGCAGGAATTCTGTCTCAGGGAGAAACTGCACTATCCAGAATAGATTCCAGCAGGAATTCTGTCTCAGAGAGAAACTGCACTATCCAGAATAGATTCCAGCAGGAATTCTGTCTCAGAGAGAAACTGCACTATCCAGAATAGATTCCAGCAGGAACGCTGTCTCTGGGAGAAACTGCACTATCCAGAGTAGATTCCAGCAGGAATTCTTTCTCAGTGAGAAACTGGACTATCCAGAATAGATTCCAGCAGGAATTCTGTCTCAGGGAGAAACTGCACTATCCAGAATAGATTCCAGTAGGAATTCTATCTGAAGGAGAAACTGCACTATCCAGAGTAGATTCCAGTAGGAATTCTGTCTCAGGGAGAAACTGCACTATCCAGAATAGATTCCAGTAGGAACGCTGTCTCAGGGAGAAACTGCACTATCCAGAATATATTCCAGCAGGAATTCTGTCTCAGGGAGAAACTACACTATCCAGAATAGATTCCAGTAGGAATTCTGTCTCAGGGAGAAACTGCACTATCCAGAATAGATTACAGTAGGAATTCTGTCTCAGGGAGAAACTGCACTATCCAGAATAGATTCCAGCAGGAATTCTGTCTCAGGGAGAAACTACACTATCCAGAATAGATTCCAGTAGGAATTCTGTCTCAGGGAGAAACTACACTATCCAGAATAGATTCCGGAAGGAATTTTGTCTCAGGGAGAAACTGCACTATCCAGAATAGATTCCAGCAGGAATTCTGTCACAGGGAGAAACTGCACTATCCAGAATAGATTCCAGCAGGAATTCTGTCTCAGGGAGAAACTGCACTATCCAGAATAGATTCCAGCAGGAATTCTGTCTCAGGGAGAAACTGCACTATCCAGAATAGATTCCAGCAGGAATTCTGTCTCAGGGAGAAACTGCACTATCCAGAATACATTCCAGCAGGAATTCTGTCTCAGGGAGAAACTACACTATCCAGAATAGATTCCAGCAGGAATTCTTTCTCAGAGAGAAACTACACTATCCAGAATAGATTCCAGCAGGAATTCTTTCTCAGAGAGAAACTGCACTATCCGGGATCCATTCCAGCAGGAATTCTGTCTCAGAGAGAAACTGCACTATCCGGGATCCATTCCAGCAGGAATTCTGTGTCAGTGAGAAACTGCACTATCCGGGATCCATTCCAGCAGGAATTCTGTCTCAGACAGAAACTGCACTATCCGGGATCCATTCCAGCAGGAATTCTGTGTCAGTGAGAAACTGCACTATCCGGGATCCATTCCAGCAGGAATTCTGTCTCAGAGAGAAACTGCACTATCCGGGATCCATTCCAGCAGGAATTCTGTCTCAGGGAGAAACTGCACTATCCGGGATCCATTCCAGCAGGAATTCTGTCTCAGAGAGAAACTGCACTATCCGGGATCCATTCCAAAAGGAATTCTGTCACAGGGAGAAACTGCACTATCCAGAATAGATTCCAGCAGGAATTCTGTCTCAGTGAGAAACTGCACTATCCAGAATAGATTCCAGCGGGAATTCTGTCTCAGGGAGAAACTGCACTATCCAGAATAGATTCCAGCGGGAATTCTGTCTCAGGGAGAAACTGCACTATCCAGAATAGATTCCAGTAGGAATTCTGTCTCAGTGAGAAACTGCACTATCCAGAATAGATTCCAGCAGGAATTCTGTCTCAGTGAGAAACTGCACTATCCAGAATAGATTCCAGTAGGAATTCTGTCTCAGTGAGAAACTGCACTATCCAGAATAGATTCCAGCAGGAATTCTGTCTCAGGGAGAAACTGCACTATCCAGAATAGATTCCAGCGGGAATTCTGTCTCAGTGAGAAACTGCACTATCCAGAATAGATTCCAGCAGGAATTCTGTCACAGGGAGAAACTGCACTATCCAGAATAGATTCCAGTAGGAATGCTGTCTCAGAGAGAAACTGCACTATCCAGAATAGATTCCAGTAGGAATTCTGTCTCAGGGAGAAACTGCACTATCCAGAATAGATTCCAGCAGGAATTCTGTCTCAGGGAGAAACTGCACTATCCAGAATAGATTCCAGCGGGAATTCTGTCTCAGGGAGAAACTGCACTATCCAGAATAGATTCCAGCGGGAATTCTGTCTCAGAGAGAAACTGCACTATCCGGGATCCATTCCAAAAGGAATTCTGTCACAGGGAGAAACTGCACTATCCAGAATAGATTCCAGTAGGAACGCTGTCTCAGGGAGAAACTGCACTATCCAGAATAGATTCCAGTAGGAACGCTGTCTCTGGGAGAAACTGCACTATCCAGAATAGATTCCAGCAGGAATTCTGTCTCTGGGAGAAACTACACTATCCAGAATAGATTCCAGCAGGAATTCTGTCTCAGTGAGAAACTGCACTATCCAGAATAGATTCCAGCAGGAATTCTGTCTCAGTGAGAAACTGCACTATCCAGAATAGATTCCAGTAGGAATTCTGTCTCAGTGAGAAACTGCACTATCCAGAATAGATTCCAGCAGGAATTCTGTCTCAGGGAGAAACTGCACTATCCAGAATAGATTCCAGCGGGAATTCTGTCTCAGTGAGAAACTGCACTATCCAGAATAGATTCCAGCAGGAATTCTGTCACAGGGAGAAACTGCACTATCCAGAATAGATTCCAGTAGGAATGCTGTCTCAGAGAGAAACTGCACTATCCAGAATAGATTCCAGTAGGAATTCTGTCTCAGGGAGAAACTGCACTATCCAGAATAGATTCCAGCAGGAATTCTGTCTCAGGGAGAAACTGCACTATCCAGAATAGATTCCAGTAGGAATTCTGTCTCAGGGAGAAACTGCACTATCCAGAATAGATTCCAGTAGGAATTCTGTCTCAGGGAGAAACTGCACTATCCAGAATAGATTCCAGCGGGAATTCTGTCTCAGGGAGAAACTGCACTATCCAGAATAGATTCCAGCGGGAATTCTGTCTCAGGGAGAAACTGCACTATCCAGAATAGATTCCAGCGGGAATTCTGTCTCAGGGAGAAACTGCACTATCCAGAATAGATTCCAGCGGGAATTCTGTCTCAGTGAGAAACTGCACTATCCAGAATAGATTCCAGCGGGAATTCTGTCTCAGGGAGAAACTGCACTATCCAGATTAGATTCCAGCAGGAATTCTGTCTCAGAGAGAAACTGCACTATCCGGGATCCATTCCAGCAGGAATTCTGTCTCAGGGAGAAACTGCACTATCCGGGATCCATTCCAGCAGGAATTCTGTCTCAGAGAGAAACTGCACTATCCGGGATCCATTCCAAAAGGAATTCTGTCACAGGGAGAAACTGCACTATCCAGAATAGATTCCAGTAGGAACGCTGTCTCAGGGAGAAACTGCACTATCCAGAATAGATTCCAGTAGGAACGCTGTCTCTGGGAGAAACTGCACTATCCAGAATAGATTCCAGCAGGAATTCTGTCTCTGGGAGAAACTACACTATCTTGAATTGATTCCAGCAGGAACGCTGTGTCAATGAGAAACTGCACTATCCAGAATAGATTCCAGTAGGAATGCTCTCTCAGGGAGAAAGTGCACTATCCAGAATAGATTCCAGCAGGAATTCTGTCTCAGGGAGAAACTGCACTATCCGGGATCCATTCCAGCAGGAATTCTGTCTCAGAGAGAAACTGCACTATCCGGGATCCATTCCAAAAGGAATTCTGTCACAGGGAGAAACTGCACTATCCAGAATAGATTCCAGTAGGAACGCTGTCTCAGGGAGAAACTGCACTATCCAGAATAGATTCCAGTAGGAACGCTGTCTCTGGGAGAAACTGCACTATCCAGAATAGATTCCAGCAGGAATTCTGTCTCTGGGAGAAACTACACTATCTTGAATTGATTCCAGCAGGAACGCTGTGTCAATGAGAAACTGCACTATCCAGAATAGATTCCAGTAGGAATGCTCTCTCAGGGAGAAAGTGCACTATCCGGAATAGATTCCAGCAGGAATGCTGTCTCAGTCAGAAACTGCCCTATACAACATCCATTCCAACAGGAATTCTGTCTCAGACAGAAACTGCCCTATCCAAGATCCATTCCAGCAGAAATTCTGTCTCGGAGAGAAACTTCCCTATCCAAGATCTATTCCAACAGGAATTCTGTCTCAGACAGAAACTGCCCTGTCCAACATCCATTCCAACAGAAATTCTGTCTCAGAGAGAAACTGCACTATCCAAGATCCATTCCAACAGGAATTCTGTTTCAGGGACAAATTGCACTATCCAGGGTCCATTCCAAAAGAAACTCTGTCCTAGATAGAAACTGCACTATCCGGTATCCACTAAAACAGGAATTCTGTCTCAAAGACCAACTCCATTAGGTGGATTCCATTCCAACAGGAATTCTGTCTCAGGGAGGTACAGCACTGTCTGGGATCCAGTCCAACAGGAATTCTCTCTCCATCTCAGAGAAAAACTGCACCATATGGGATCCATTCCAACAGGAATTTTGTCTCATAGAAAAACTGCACAATCCGGGATCCACTCCAACAGGAATTCTATCTCAGTGAGAAATTGCACTATCTGGAAAAGATTCCAGCAGGAATGCTGTCTCAGGGAGAAACTGCATTACCTGGGATCCACTCCATTAGGAATTCTGACTCTGTCTCAGAGAAAAACTGCATCATATGGGATCCATTCCAACAGGAATTCTGTCTCAGAGAGAAACTGCACAATCCAGGATCAAATCCAAGAGGAATTCTGTCACAGAGAGAAACTGCACCATCCTGGATCCACTCCAACAGGAATTCTGACTCAAGGAGAAATTGCACTATCCGGGATCCAATCCAACAGGATTGTGCAGTCTGTCCCTGTCAAAGAGAGGAACTGCACTATCCGGGAGCCACTCCAACAGGAATTCTGTCTCAGCGAGAAACTGCGCTATCCGGGACCCATTCCAACAGGAATTCTGTCTCAGCGAGAAACTGCGCTATCCGGGACCCATTCCAACAGGAATTCTGTCTCAGAGAGAAACTGCGCTATCCGGGGCCCATTCCAACAGGAATTCTGTCTCAGCGAGAAACTGCGCTATCCGGGACCCATTCCAACAGGAATTCTGTCTCAGAGAGAAACTGCGCTATCCGGGGCCCATTCCAACAGGAATTCTGTCTCAGCGAGAAACTGTGCTATCCGGGACCCATTCCAACAGGAATTCTGTCTCAGCGAGAAACTGTGCTATCCGGGACCCATTCCAACAGGAATTCTGTCTCAGCGAGAAACTGCACTATCCAGGGTCAACTAAAATAGGAATTCTGGAGCCATTCCAACAGGAATACCCCCTCAGACAGAAACTGCACTATCCGGGATCCATTGAAACAGGAATTCTGTCTCAGGGAGAAACTGCATTCTCCGGGATCTATTCCAACAGGAATTCTATCTATCAGTGAGCAACTGAACTATCCAGGATCAATTCCAACAGGAATTCTGTCTGAGAGAAACTGCATGATCCATGATCCATTCCAACAGGAATTCTGTCCCAAAGACAAACTGCACTATCCAGTATCCATTCCAGCAGGAATTCTGTCTCAGAGAGAAACTGCACTATCTGGAATCCATTCCAAGAGGATATCTGAATCAGAGAGAAACTATACAATCCTGTATCCATTCCAACAGGGAATCTGTCTCAGAGAGAAACTGCACTATCCTGAATAGATTCCAGCAGGAATTCTGTCACAATCTCAGAGAGAAATTGCACTATCCGGGACTCAGGCAAACAAATACTGTATCAGAGAGAAACTGCACTACCGAGCATCCACTCCAACAGGAATTCTGTCTCAGAGAGAAACTGCCCTATCCATGTTCATTCCAACAGGAATTCTGCCTCAGAGCAAAATTGCATTATCCAGGATATATTCCAACAGGAATTCTGTCGCAGCGAGAACCTACGCTCACCAAAATCCAATGCAGCAGGAATGCTATCTCAGAGAGAAACTGCCCTATCCGGAATCCATTCTGACAGGAATTTGATTAGTCAAACAAAACATGCCTTTTAAAATCTGTGCTGGCTATCTATAGTTAACGCAAATCTCTCCAAGTGTCTGCTGATTTTTGCCCCCCAATGATAGCTTCCAAAACCTTACCTACTATTGATCTTAAACTAACTGGCTTGTATTGATAGGACTGTCCTAAACACTTCCTTAAATTTTGGTTATTACATTCACCACTCTCCAGTCCTCTGGCAGCTTTTCCATTGAGGATCACCCTCTTCCAATTCAGAAGTTTCTTGCTCTTCTCCTTTGCTAATCTAAATCTTATGATCACTCTTACCCAAATGTTCTCCACAGTCGCTTGGCCCAAGTCATTCCCGAGCAAAGAAGTCTTTTTTTTCTGAGTTATCTTTACAGCCTCTTTGATCCTCAGTGAGGTTCCAGAGGACTGGAGAATAGCCAATCTTGTTCCCTTATTTCAGAAAGAAAGCCGGGATAGTCTAGGAAATTATGGGCCAGTGAGCTGATATCAGTGGTGGGGAAGATTTTGCAGGAGATACTGAGGGACAGGATATATGCACATTTGGAAGAAAATGGACTAGCTAGTGACAGGAGCATGGTTTTGTATAGGGAAGGTCATGTCTCACCAACTTGACTGAGTTTTTGATGAGGTGACAAAGCCAATTGATGAGTGTAGGGCTATGGATGTAGTTTATATGGACTTTAGTAAGGCATTTGACAAGGTCTCACATGGCAGACGGGTACAAAACCTAAAATCCCATGGGATTTGGTGGTGGGGTGGTGGCTGGCTGGATGGATGCAGAACTAGTTTGGTTATAGAAGGTAGAGAGTGGTGGTGGAAGGTTGCTTTTCAGAATGGAGATCTGCAGCTAGTGGTGTTCTGCAGGGATCAGTGCTGGGACCTCTGTTATTTGTACTATACGTAAATGACGTGGAGGAAAATGTGGGTGTTATGATTAGAAAATTTGCGGATGACACAAAGATTGGTAGAATTGTTGATAGTGTTGGGCATTGTCAGAGAATACAACAGGACTTAGAGAGATTGGAGACTTTGGCATTCTGGCAGGTGGAGTTTAATCCGGACAAATGAGAGGTAATGCATTTTGGAAGGTCAAACACAAGTATGAATTATAGTGTAAATGGTGGTACCCTTAGGAACATGAACATACAGAGGGATCAGGATGTGCAAGTCCACAATTCCCTAAAGGTGGCAACACAAGTGGCCAAGGTGATTAAGATGGCACATGGCATGCTTGCCTTCACCAGCTGGGGCATTGAATACAACAGTTGGGAAATTATTTTGTAGCTATATAAAATCTTGGTTTTTGGAGTAGTTTGTGGAGTTCTGGTCATCACACTAATAGAACAACATGGAACCTTTGTAGGGAGTGCAAAGAAGATTCACCAGGATGTCTGGTCTTGAGAGCATTGGCTACGAGGAACGGTTAAATAAATTAGGATTATTTTCATTGGAAAGATGGAGGCTGAGAGGAGAGATGATAGAGGCCTACAAAATTATGAAAGGCACAGACAGGGTGGATAGTCAGAGGCTTTTTCCCAGGGTAGAAGTGTCAATTATAATGGGGGGGCAGGGAAGGGCACACAGGTTAAAAGTGAGAGGGGGAAGGTTAAGGGGGAAGTTTTTCACGCAGTGGTGGGTGCCTGGAACGCGCTGCCAGAGGAGATGGTGGAAGCAGGCACATTAGCAACATTTAAGAGGTATCTGGATAGGTACATGAATAGGGAGGGAATGGAGGGGTCTGGACCAAGTAAGGGCAGATGTTTCTTTAGTTTAATCAGGGCATCATGATTGGCACAGCTTGGAGGACCGAAGAGCCTGTAATTTTCTTCATTCTTTGAATAAGAATGAGAATATCCTGACAAGAAAGTTCTGCTGAGCATTGTTCAATTCCTCCCCCTCCATAGTCTTAACTCTAACATTATCCCATTTAATAATTGGCTAATTAAAGTCCCCAGTATCACCATTCTAGAGTTCTTCTGTCTCTGTGGTTTCCCAGCAGGTTTGCCCCTCAGTCTGTTTGGAGGTCAGTATAATGGTAACTAACCGCCTTTTTGCTTCCCTATTCTAACTAAATGAATTCTGTGTTTGTCCCCTCAAGGATACCCTCTCTTTCTCACACTCAAAGTCTTCCCTGATCAATGTTGCCACCACATTGACCTTTTCTCTGTTAATTTAAACACTTCGTATTGTTGAATATTACACACTAGTTCTCACCATTTTAAGCCACATTTCCATTATTCCCCAAAGACATTCTTGCCCATGGTTATTTTTGCTTGGAGTTCACTGACCATACACTTTTGTGTGTTTTCATAAATGGCCTTGGTCTCTTCCATCTCACACGGGAAAGTCTCCTTCTGTAGCACTATGCAAATTTCCACTCCTTTATGCACCTTATTTTCTCCTTCTGCGTCGATTCCTATCTTCCTCTCAATTTCATTTGAACCTTCCCTAGCCACACAAGTGAACTTTGCCCTGTTCATTTGAAGCCGCTCACACCAGTGCAGAGGGTTGGAGGATGATCTGAAATTGTCGGTATTTTTGTCAGAGATCCCTGGAATCCAGGCAGGTCTAGGCATTGGTGTCTAAATGCAGATTAATGGGACTCTGTCTTTAAAACGTGAATTGTGTTTTTCAAGATTCCGTGTGTAGCCTTTGTAGAAAAGACAGGCAGCCCTCTGTAAGTTCAGAATCAACCATCGATCTTCTTGGTGAGAATAAATGTCAAGTTATATCATGTCCAGCGGGTGTCAGTGACAGACCAAATCTTTGGTCACCTTCTCCTATCTGGGGCTGTAAGCTTCATTGAAATTCACTGGTCGGATTGCACGACATATCAAAGAATAAATATTAATGAGAAGAACATGAAAGAGGTTTATCCCATCAAATGGATTGGAACTTAATTCTTATCATAGGCATTTAGTCAATAAACAGGCTGGATAATGTATGCTGGGAAGAAGTTGAAGACTAGTTTATGTGACCAGTCGCATTCATACAGGAGACACAGAGTGGATTCATTATAGGGGCATCATTCACACAGGAACAGTGAGAGTGAACATGAGAAATCAGAGCAAGGCCATTCAGCCCATCAACCCTGTTCCACCATTCAATAAGATCATGGCTGATTTTACCGTGGCCTCAGTTTCACTTTCCTGTCTGTCTGGCTGGCTTCCATGTTAATCAAAACTCAAGTTTTGAATATGGTCAGTGACACAGCCCCAGCTACTCTTTCGAGAAGATTAACAACCCTCTCAGGTAAGAAATTTCTCTTCATCTCCATCTTTTATTTTTGAAACTTGCCCTTAGATTCCTCAAGAGAGGAAACACCCAAATCATGGTGTCGTACAGCGCAGGAAAGGCCCTTTGACCCATTGAATCTGCACTGACAACAACTACCTTTCAATGCTCATTCAAATATTTCTTTAAAGGTTGGAAGGTTTCCGACCTCCACTACTTACCCAGGCAATGCATTCCAGATTTCCACCATGTTTTTTTTCTCAGATCCCCTCTGAATCTCCTGCTCCTTACTCTAGAGATATGCCTCTTCATGACTGATTCCTCAACCAAGGGTAACAGCTACTTCCTATTTACCCTGTACATTCCTCTCAATCTTATACACCTCAATCATTTCCCCCCCTCCCCCCAAAAGTCTTCTCTGTCTGAAGAAAACAGTCCAAGCCTATCCAGTCTCTCTTATAGTTCAAATACTCCATCCCCAGGCAACACCTTGGTGAACCTCCTCTGTACCCCCTCTAGTGCTATCACATCCTTCCTATTGTCAGTGATCAGAACTGCACACAGCACTCCGGTTGTGGCCTAATCAATGCTCTGTACAAGTCCAACATTACCTCCTTGCTCTTAACTTTATATCAGGACTGATATGTCCCATATGCCTTAACTATTCTACTGGCATGCTCTGGCGACTTCTGGAATCTGTGAATAATTACTCCGCGATCCCTCTGTTCCTGAGTTTCCCAGTGTTCTGCCATTCACTAAATACGCCCTCATCTTGTTTCTTTTCCAAAGTGCAGCACCTTGTACTTACCAGGGTTAAATACCATCTGCCACAGTTCTGCCTATCTGACCAACCCCTCTATATCTTCCAGTAACCTAGGACCATCCTCTTCACTGTTAATCACCCTGCCAATCTTGAAGTTGTGTGCAAGCTTGATGAACATTCCTTCCACATTTGCCTCTGTATTGTTTATGCATATAACAAACCATAAGGGTCTCAGTACCCATCGTTGTAGTACATTGCTGGACCCCAGCCTCCAGTCACTCAAACAGCCTTCTACCACTACCCTTTGTGTCTTATTACTAAGCCAGTTTCTGATCTATCTTGCCAATTTTCCCCAAATTCCACGTTTTAATCTTCTCAATGTGTCTCTCACGTGGGACATTGTCAAAAACCTTGCTAAAATCCATATAAACGACATCAACTCCCTAATCCACTTGGTCACATTTTCAAAAAATTCAAAGAAGTTTGTTAGGTGTGACTTCCATCTGACAAAGTCATGCTGACTATCCCTAATTAACCAATGCCTTTCCAAGTGGAGGTTAATTCTCTCCTTCATAATTTTCTCCAATAGTTTCCTTACCAGCATCCAGTGGAAATCCTCTCAGCCCCCTGAGAATCTTCTATGTTAAAATAAGATCACCTCTTATTATTCACAAACAACCTTTTAAATAATTAATCTTAGATGTTAACCTAGTGAATCTTTTTTGACTTACATCCAATGTGTATGTCCTTCCTTAGAGAAGGAAGCCAAAATTGTTGGCAGTATTTTTCTAAAAGCAATGGGTATGAATGACCAAAGACAAAAAACATCTGATAATTCATGGCAAAAGACGAAAGGTCTGGAATTTTTTTGTTACAAGGAATCATGTAATTATACCACTTTTAGAAGCAGCAGGGAAATGCAAATCACGTCAATGCTCCTTGGCCACTTCAGATGAATGGAATGAAATATTAAATGGGTAGAAACAGAAGCTTATCTTTTGTTCAACTTCTATCACCGTCAATGATGGCAAATACTCTGAGACAGGTTTGTGGTCCCTACCCATCACAACATTCACACCAGCACCCAACACATCACAAAACACAAGTATCTAATGCAATGCAACACTCACACCAGCACCCAATTCAACACGACACTCACAACCAGCACCCAATTCAACACGACACTCACAACCAGCACCCAATTCAACACAACACTCACACCCAGCACCCAATTCAACACGACACTCACAACCAGCACCCAATTCAACACGACACTCACAACCAGCACCCAATTCAACACAACACTCACACCCAGCACCCAATTCAACACAACACTCACAACCAGCACCCAATTCAACTCGACGCTCACAACCAGCACCCAATTCAACTCGACGCTCACACCCAGCACCCAATTCAACTCGACGCTCACACCCAGCACCCAATTCAACACAACACTCACAACCAGCACCCAATTCAACACAACACTCACAACCAGCACCCAATTCAACACAACACTCACACCCAGCACCCAATTCAACACAACACTCACACCCAGCACCCAATTCAACACGACACTCACAACCAGCACCCAATTCAACACGACACTCACACCCAGCACCCAATTCAACACGACACTCACAACCAGCACCCAATTCAACACGACACTCACAACCAGCACCCAATTCAACACGACACTCACAACCAGCACCCAATTCAACACGACACTCACACCCAGCACCCAATTCAACACGACACTCACACCCAGCACCCAATTCAACACGACACTCACAACCAGCACCCAATTCAACACGACACTCACAACCAGCACCCAATTCAACTCGACGCTCACAACCAGCACCCAATTCAACACGACACTCACACCCAGCACCCAATTCAACACAACACTCACACCCAGCACCCAATTCAACACGACACTCACACCCAGCACCCAATTCAACACGACACTCACACCCAGCACCCAATTCAACACGACACTCACACCCAGCACCCAATTCAACACAACACTCACACCCAGCACCCAATTCAACACGACACTCACAACCAGCACCCAATTCAACTCGACACTCACACCCAGCACCCAATTCAACTCGACACTCACACCCAGCACCCAATTCAACACAACAATCACAACCAGCACCCAATTCAACACGACACTCACAACCAGCACCCAATTCAACTCGACACTCACACCCAGCACCCAATTCAACACAACACTCACAACCAGCACCCAATTCAACACGACACTCACAACCAGCACCCAATTCAACTCGACACTCACAACCAGCACCCAATTCAACACGACACTCACACCCAGCACCCAATTCAACACGACACTCACAACCAGCACCCAATTCAACACGACACTCACAACCAGCACCCAATTCAACACGACACTCACACCCAGCACCCAATTCAACACAACACTCACAACCAGCACCCAATTCAACTCGACACTCACAACCAGCACCCAATTCAACACGACACTCACACCCAGCACCCAATTCAACACGACACTCACACCCAGCACCCAATTCAACACGACACTCACACCCAGCACCCAATTCAACACGACACTCACAACCAGCACCCAATTCAACACGACACTCACACCCAGCACCCAATTCAACACGACACTCACAACCAGCACCCAATTCAACACGACACTCACACCCAGCACCCAATTCAACACGACACTCACACCCAGCACCCAATTCAACACGACACTCACACCCAGCACCCAATTCAACACGACACTCACACCCAGCACCCAATTCAACACGACACTCACACCCAGCACCCAATTCAACACAACACTCACACCCAGCACCCAATTCAACACGACACTCACACCCAGCACCCAATTCAACACGACACTCACACCCAGCACCCAATTCAACACGACACTCACACCCAGCACCCAATTCAACACGACACTCACACCCAGCACCCAATTCAACACGACACTCACAACCAGCACCCAATTCAACACAACACTCACACCCAGCACCCAATTCAACACAACACTCACAACCAGCACCCAATTCAACACGACACTCACAACCAGCACCCAATTCAACTCAACACTCACAACCAGCACCCAATTCAACACGACACTCACAACCAGCACCCAATTCAACACAACACTCACACCGAGCACCCAATTCAACACAACACTCACAACCAGCACCCAATTCAACACAACACTCACAACCAGCACCCAATTCAACACAACACTCACACCCAGCACCCAATTCAACACGACACTCACAACCAGCACCCAATTCAACACGACACTCACAACCAGCACCCAATTCAACACGACACTCACACCCAGCACCCAATTCAACACGACACTCACACCCAGCACCCAATTCAACACGACACTCACAACCAGCACCCAATTCAACACGACACTCACAACCAGCACCCAATTCAACACGACACTCACACCCAGCACCCAATTCAACACGACACTCACACCCAGCACCCAATTCAACACGACACTCACAACCAGCACCCAATTCAACACGACACTCACAACCAGCACCCAATTCAACACGACACTCACAACCAGCACCCAATTCAACACAACACTCACACCCAGCACCCAATTCAACACGACACTCACACCCAGCACCCAATTCAACACAACACTCACACCCAGCACCCAATTCAACACGACACTCACAACCAGCACCCAATTCAACTCAACATCAACACCAGCACCCAATTCAACACAACACAAGCAACCAAATACACACAACACTCACACCAGCACCCAACTCAACACTCACACCAGCACCCAACACAACTCGCAACAGCACCCAAAACAACATCAACACCAGCACCCAACACAACACTCACACCAGCAACCAACACAACGTCAACACCAGCACCCAGCTCAACACTCACACCAGCACCCAACACAACACTCACACCAGCACCAAAACACAACATTCACACCAGCACCCAACTCAATATTCACACCAGCACCGAACACAACACTCACACCAGCACCCAACTCAACACTCACACCAGCACCCAACTCAACACTCATACCAGCACCCAACACACTCACACCAGCACCCAACACAACACTCAAACCAGCACCCAACACAATACTCACACCAGCACCCAACACAACACTCACATCAGCACCCAACACAACATTCACACCAGCACCCAACACAACATTAACACCAGCACCCAACACAAAACTCACACCAGCACCCAGCATAAGTGTCACACCAGCACCCAACACAACACTCACACCAGCACCCAACACAACACTCACACCAGCACCCAACACAAGAGTCACACCGGCGCCAAACACAACACTCACACCAGTTCCCAACACATCAATACCAGCACCCAACTCAACACTCACACCAGCACCCAACACAACACTCACACCAGCACCCAACACAAGAGTCACACCGGCGCCAAACACAACACTCACACCAGTTCCCAACACATCAATACCAGCACCCAACTCAACACTCACACCAGCACCCAACACATCAACAGCCCCCAACTCAACATCAACACCAGCAACCAACGCAACATCAACACCAGCACCCAACTCAACACTCACATCAGCACCCAGCTCAACACTCACACCAGCACCCAACACAACACTCGCACCAGCACCCAAGACAACACTAACACCAGCACCCAACACAACACTCACACCAGCACCCAACACAACATCAACACCAGCACCCAACTCAACACTCAAACCAGCACCCAATACAACACACACCAGCACCCAACACAGCACACAAAACAGCACCCAACACAGCACTTATACCAGCACCCAACACAACAGTCACACTAGCACCCAACACAGCACTCACACCAGCACCCAACACAGCACTCACACCAGCACCCAACACAACATTCACACCAGCACCCAACACAACATGAACACCAGCACCCAATACAACATGAACACGAGCACCCAACTCAACACTCACACCAGCACCCAACACAACATTCACACCAGCACCCAACTCAATATTCACACCAGCACCCAACTCAACACTCACACCAGCACCAAAACACAACATTCACACCAGCACCCAACTCAATATTCACACCAGCACCCAACACAACACTCACACCAGCACCCAACTCAACACTCACACCAGGACCCAACACATCAACAGCCCCCAACTCAACATCAACACCAGCAACCAACGCAACATCAACACCAGCACCCAACTCAACACTCACATCAGCACCCAGCTCAACACTCACATCAGCACCCAACACAACATCAACACCAGCACCCAACTCAACACTCAAACCAGCACCCAATACAACACTCACCAGCACCCAACACAGCACACACACCAGCACCCAACACAGCACTTAGACCAGCACCCAACACAACAGTCACACTAGCACCCAACACAGCACTCACACCAGCACCCAACACAACATTCACACCAGCACCCAACACAACATTCACACCAGCACCCAATACAACATGAACACCAGCACCCAACTCAACACTCACACCAGCACCAAAACACAACACTCACACCAGCACCGAACACAACACTCACACCAGCACCCAACTCAATATTCACACCAGCACCGAACACAACACTCACACCAGCACCCAACTCAACACTCACACCAGCACCCAACACAGTACTCACACCAGCACCCAACACAGCACTTACACCAGCACCCAACACAACAGTCACACTAGCACCCAACACAGCACTCACACCAGCACCCAACACAACACTCACACCAGCACCCAACTCAATATTCACACCAGCACCCAACACAAAACTCACACCAGCACCCAGCACAAGGGTCACACCAGCACCCAAGACAAGTCACACCAGCACCCAACACAACAGTCACACCAGCACCCAACACAGCACTCACACCAGCACCCAACTCAACATCAACACCAGCACCCAACACAAAACTCACACCAGCACCCAGCACAAGAGTCACACCAGCACCCAACATAAGTCACACCAGCACCCAACACAACAGTCACACCAGCCCGCAACTCAACGTCAACACCAGCACCCAGAACAACACTCACACCAGCACCCAACACTGACACCAGCACCCATCACAACACTCACACCAGCATCCAACTCAACATCAACACCAGCCCCCAACTCAACATTCACACCAGCACCCAACACAAGTCACCCCAGCACCCAACACAACTCACACCAGCACCCAACACAACATCAACACCACACCCAACACATCAACACCAGCATCCAACACAAAACTCACACCAGCACCCAACACAACACTCATACCAGCACCCAACACAACACACACCAGCACCCAACACAACACTCACACCAGCACCCAACACAACACTCACACCAGCCCCCAACACAGTACTCACACCAGCATCCAACACAACATTCACACCAGCACCCAAGACAAGACTCATTCCAGCACCTAACACAAGATCAACACCAGCACCCAACACAACACTTACACCAGCACCCAACACAACACTCACACCAGCATCCAACACAAAATTCACACCAGCACCCAACACAACACTCATACCAGCACCCAACACAACACTCATACCAGCACCCAACACAACACTCATACCAGCACCCAACACACTCACACCAGCACCCAACACAACACTCAAACCAGCACCCAACACAATACTCACACCAGCACCCAACACAACACTCACACCAGCCCCCAACTCAACATTCACACCAGCACCCAACACAACACTTACACCAGCACCCAACTCAACACTCATACCAGCACCCAACACAACACTCACACCAGCACCCAACACAACACTCATACCAGCACCCAACACAACACTCATACCAGCACCCAACACAACACTCATACCAGCACCCAACACACTCACACCAGCACCCAACACAACACTCAAACCAGCACCCAACACAACACTCAAACCAGCACCCAACACAATACTCACACCAGCACCCAACACAACACTCACATCAGCACCCAACACAACATCAACACCAGCCCCCAACTCAACATTCACACCAGCACCCAACACAACTTACACCAGCACCCAACACAGTACTCACACCAGCACCCAACACATCAACACCAGCACCCAACACAACATCAACACCCAACACATCAACACCAGCACTCAACACAACCTCAACACCAGCACCCAACACAACATCAACACCAGCACCCAACACAACATTCACACCAGCACCCAACACAACATCAACACCCGCACCCAACACAACATCAACACCCGCACCCAACACATCATCAACACCAGCACCCAACACAACATCAACACCCGCACCCAACACAACATCAACACCAGCACCCAACACAACATCAACACCCGCACCCAACACAAGATTCACACCAGCACCCAACACAACACTGACACCAGCACCCATCACAACACTCACCCCAGCACCCAACACAACATTCACAACAGCACCCAATGCAACACTGACACCAGCATCCAACACATCAGCACCAGCACCCAACTCAACATTCACAACAGCACCCAACACAACACTCACGCCAGCACCCAACTCAACATCAACGCCAGCCCCCAGCTCAACACTCACATCAGCACCCAACACAACACTCACGCCAGCACCCAACACATCAACACCAGCACCCAGCTCAACACTCACACGAGCACCCAACACAACACTCACACCAGCACCCAAAACAACATCAATACCAGCACCTAAATCAATATTCACACCAGCACCCAGCACAAGTCACACCAGCACCCAACTCAACACTCATACCAGCACCCAACACAACACTCACACCAGCACCCAACACAACACTCACACCAGCACCCAACACAACACTCACACCAGCACCCAACACAGTACTCACACCAGCACCCAACACAACATTCACACCAGCACCCAACACAAGACTCATACCAGCACCTAACACAAGATCAACACCAGTACCCAACACAACACTTACACCAGCACCCAACACAACACACACCAGCATCCAACACAAAATTCACACCAGCACCCAACAGAACACTCATACCAGCACCCAACACAACACTCACACCAGCACCCAACACAACACTCATACCAGCACCCAACACAACACTCATACCAGCACCCAACACAACATTCACACCAGCACCCAACACAACACTCACACCAGCACCCAACACAACACTCACACCAGCACCCAACACAATACTCACACCAGCACCCAACACAACACTCACATCAGCATCCAACACAACACTCAAACCAGCACCCAACACAATACTCACACCAGCACCCAACACAACATTCACACCAGCACCCAACACAACACTCACATCAGCATCCAACACAACACTCACACCAGCACCCAACTCAACACTCACATCAGCATCCAACACAACATTCACACCAGCACCCAACACAACATTAACACCAGCACCCAACACAAAACTCACACCAGCACCCAGCATAAGTGTCACACCAGCACCCAACACAACACTCACACCAGCACCCAACACAACACTCACACCAGCACCCAACACAAGAGTCACACCGGCACCAAACACAACACTCACACCAGTTCCCAACACATCAATACCAGCACCCAACTCAACACTCACACCAGCACCCAACACATCAACAGCCCCCAACTCAACATCAACACCAGCAACCAACGCAACATCAACACCAGCACCCAACTCAACACTCACATCAGCACCCAGCTCAACACTCACACCAGCACCCAACACAACACTCACACGAGCACCCATCTCAACACTCACACCAGCACCCAACTCAACACTCGCACCAGCACCCAAGACAACACTAACACCAGCACCCAACACAACACTCACACCAGCACCCAACACAACATCAACACCAGCACCCAACTCAACACTCAAACCAGCACCCAATACAACACTCACCAGCACCCAACACAGCACACAAAACAGCACCCAACACAGCACTTATACCAGCACCCAACACAACAGTCACACTAGCACCCAACACAGCACTCACACCAGCACCCAACACAGCACTCACACCAGCACCCAACACAACATTCACACCAGCACCCAACACAACATGAACACCAGCACCCAATACAACATGAACACGAGCACCCAACTCAACACTCACACCAGCACCCAACACAACACTCACACCAGCACCAAAACACAACATTCACACCAGCACCCAACTCAATATTCACACCAGCATCCAACACAACACTCACACCAGCACCAAAACACAACACTCACACCAGTTCCCAACTCAATATTCACACCAGCACCCAACACAACACTCACACCAGCACCCAACTCAACACTCACACCAGTACCCAACACATCAACAGCCCCCAACTCAACATCAACACCAGCAACCAACGCAACATCAACACCAGCACCCAACTCAACACTCACATCAGCACCCAGCTCAACACTCACATCAGCACCCAACACAACAACACCAGCACCCAACTCAACACTCAAACCAGCACCCAAGACAACACTAACACCAGCACCCAACACAACACTCACACCAGCACCCAACACAACATCAACACCAGCACCCAACTCAACACTCAAACCAGCACCCAATACAACACTCACCAGCACCCAACACAGCACACAAAACAGCACCCAACACAGCACTTATACCAGCACCCAACACAACAGTCACACTAGCACCCAACACAGCACTCACACCAGCACCCAACACAGCACTCACACCAGCACCCAACACAACATTCACACCAGCACCCAACACAACATGAACACCAGCACCCAATACAACATGAACACGAGCACCCAACTCAACACTCACACCAGCACCCAACACAACACTCACACCAGCACCAAAACACAACATTCACACCAGCACCCAACTCAATATTCACACCAGCATCCAACACAACACTCACACCAGCACCAAAACACAACACTCACACCAGTTCCCAACTCAATATTCACACCAGCACCCAACACAACACTCACACCAGCACCCAACTCAACACTCACACCAGTACCCAACACATCAACAGCCCCCAACTCAACATCAACACCAGCAACCAACGCAACATCAACACCAGCACCCAACTCAACACTCACATCAGCACCCAGCTCAACACTCACATCAGCACCCAACACAACAACACCAGCACCCAACTCAACACTCAAACCAGCACCCAATACAACACTCACCAGCACCCAACACAGCACACACACCAGCACCCAACACAGCACTTACACCAGCACCCAACACAACAGTCACACTAGCACCCAACACAGCACTCACACCAGCACCCAACACAACATTCACACCAGCACCCAACACAACATTCACACCAGCACCCAATACAACATGAACACCAGCACCCAACTCAACACTCACACCAGCACCAAAACACAACACTCACACCAGCACCCAACTCAATATTCACACCAGCACCGAACACAACACTCACACCAGCACCCAACTCAACACTCACACCAGCACCCAACACATCAACAACAGCCCCCAACTCAACATCAACACCAGCAACCAACGCAACATCAACACCAGCACCCAACTCAACATTCACACCAGCACCCAACACAAGTCATACCAGCACCCAACACAACACTCACACCAGCACCCAAGACAACACTAACACCAGCACCCAACACAAAACTCACACCAGCACCCAGCACAAGTGTCACACCAGCACCCAACACATCAATACCAGCACTTAAATCAACACTCAAATCAGCACCCAACACAACACTCACCCCAGCACCCAACACATCAATACCACCACCTAAATCAACACTCACATCAGCACCCAACACAACACTCACCCCAGCACCCAACACAACATCAACACCAGCACCCAACTCAACACTCACACCAGCATCCAACACATCACAACACTCACACCAGCACCCAATACAACACCCACCAGCACCCAACACAGCACACACACCAGCACACAACACAGCACTTAAACCAGCACCCAACACAACAGTTACACTAGCACCCAACACAGCACTCACACCAGCACCCAACACAACACTCACACCAGCACCCAACACAACACTCACACCAGCACCCAACTCAATATTCACACCAGCACCCAACACAAAACTCACACCAGAACCCAGCACAAGGGTCACACCAGCACCCAAGACAAGTCACACCAGCACCCAACACAACAGTCACACCAGCACCCAACACAGCACTCACACCAGCACCCAACTCAACATCAACACCAGCACCCAACACAAAACTCACACCAGCACCCAGCACAAGAGTCACACCAGCACCCAACATAAGTCACACCAGCACCCAACACAACAGTCACACCAGCCCGCAACTCAACGTCAACACCAGCACCCAGAACAACACTCACACCAGCACCCAACACTGACACCAGCACCCATCACAACACTCACACCAGCATCCAACTCAACATCAACACCAGCCCCCAACTCAACATTCACACCAGCACCCAACACAACTCACACCAGCACCCAACACAACATCAACACCACACCCAACACATCAACACCAGCATCCAACACAAAACTCACACCAGCACCCAACACAACACTCATACCAGCACCCAACACAACACACACCAGCACCCAACACAACACTCACACCAGCACCCAACACAACACTCACACCAGCCCCCAACACAGTACTCACACCAGCACCCAACACAACATTCACACCAGCACCCAACACAAGACTCATTCCAGCACCTAACACAAGATCAACACCAGCACCCAACACAACACTTACACCAGCACCCAACACAACACTCACACCAGCATCCAACACAAAATTCACACCAGCACCCAACACAACACTCATACCAGCACCCAACACAACACTCATACCAGCACCCAACACAACACTCATACCAGCACCCAACACACTCACACCAGCACCCAACACAACACTCAAACCAGCACCCAACACAATACTCACACCAGCACCCAACACAACACTCACATCAGCACCCAACACAACGTTCACACCAGCCCCCAACTCAACATTCACACCAGCACCCAACACAACACTTACACCAGCACCCAACTCAACACTCATACCAGCACCCAACACAACACTCACACCAGCACCCAACACAACACTCATACCAGCACCCAACACAACACTCATACCAGCACCCAACACACTCACACCAGCACCCAACACAACACTCAAACCAGCACCCAACACAACACTCAAACCAGCACCCAACACAACACTCAAACCAGCACCCAACACAACACTCACATCAGCACCCAACACAACATCAACACCAGCCCCCAACTCAACATTCACACCAGCACCCAACACAACTTACACCAGCACCCAACACAGTACTCACACCAGCACCCAACACATCAACACCAGCACCCAACACAACATCAACACCAGCCCCCAACACAACATTCACACCAGCACCCAACACAACTTACACCAGCACCCAACACAGTACTCACACCAGCACCCAACACATCAACACCAGCACCCAACACAACATCAACACCCAACACATCAACACCAGCACTCAACACAACCTCAACACCAGCACCCAACACAACATCAACACCAGCACCCAACACAACATCAACACCAGCACCCAACACAACCTCAACACCAGCACCCAACACAACATCAACACCAGCACCCAACACAACATCAACACCCGCACCCAACACAACATTCACACCAGCACCCAACACAACACTGACACCAGCACCCATCACAACACTCACCCCAGCACCCAACACAACATTCACAACAGCACCCAATGCAACACTGACACCAGCATCCAACACATCAGCACCAGCACCCAACTCAACATTCACAACAGCACCCAACACAACACTCACGCCAGCACCCAACTCAACATCAACGCCAGCCCCCAGCTCAACACTCACATCAGCACCCAACTCAACACTCACGCCAGCACCCAACACATCAACACCAGCACCTAAATCAATATTCACACCAGCACCCAGCACAAAACTCACACCAGCACCCAGCACAAGAGTCACACCAGCACCCAGCACAAGTCACACCAGCACCCAACTCAACACTCATACCAGCACCCAACACAACACTCACACCAGCACCCAACACAACATTCACACCAGCACCCAACACAAGACTCATACCAGCACCTAACACAAGATCAACACCAGTACCCAACACAACACTTACACCAGCACCCAACACAACACACACCAGCATCCAACACAAAATTCACACCAGCACCCAACACAACACTCATACCAGCACCCAACACAACACTCATACCAGCACCCAACACAACACTCATACCAGCACCCAACACACTCACACCAGCACCCAACACAACACTCAAACCAGCACCCAACACAACTCAAACCAGCACCCAACACAATACTCACACCAGCACCCAACACAAAATTCACACCAGCACCCAACAGAACACTCATACCAGCACCCAACACAACACTCACACCAGCACCCAACACAATACTCACACCAGCACCCAACACAACACTCATACCAGCACCCAACACAACACTCACACCAGCACCCAACACAACACTCATACCAGCACCCAACACAACACTCATACCAGCACCCAACACAATACTCACACCAGCACCCAACACAACACTCACATCAGCATCCAACACAACACTCACACCAGCACCCAACACAACACTCACATCAGCACCCAACACAACATTCACACCAGCACCCAACACAACATTAACACCAGCACCCAACACAAAACTCACACCAGCACCCAGCATAAGTGTCACACCAGCACCCAACACAACACTCACACCAGCACCCAACACAACACTCACACCAGCACCCAACACAACACTCACACCAGCACCCAACACAACACTCACACCAGCACCCAACACAAGAGTCACACCGGCACCAAACACAACACTCACACCAGTTCCCAACACATCAATACCAGCACCTAAATCAACACTCACACCAGCACCCAACACAACATCAACACCAGCACCCAACACAACACTCACACCAGCACCCAACACAACATCAACACCAGCACCCAACACAACACTCACACCAGCACTCAACACAACATCAACACCAACACCCAACTCAACACTCACACCAGCACCCAACACAACATGAACACCAGCACCCAACACAACATGAACACCAGCACCCAACACATGAACACGAGCACGAGCACCCAACTCAACACTCACACCAGCACCCAACACAACACTCACACCAGCACCCAACTCAATATTCACACCAGCATCCAACACAACACTCACACCAGCACCCAACACAACACTCACACCAGCATCCAACACAACTCACACCAGCACCCAACACAACACTCACACCAGCACCCAACACAACACTCACACCAGCACCCAACACAGCACGCACACCAGCACCCAACACAGCACGCACACCAGCACCCAACACAACACTCACACCAGCACCCAACACAACATCAACAACAGCCCCTAACTCAACATCAACACCAGCACCCAACTTACCATTCACACCAGCACCCAACACAACACTCACACCAGCACCCAACACAACACACACACCAGCCCCCAACTCAACATTCACACCAGCACCAACACAACTTACACCAGCACCCAACACAGTACTCACACCAGCACCTAACACATCAACACCAGCAGCCAACACATCAACACCAGCACCCAACACAACATCAACACCAGCACCCAACACAACATGAACACCCGCACCCAACACAACATTCATACCAGCACCCAACACAACACTCAAACCAGCACCCAACTCAACATTCACAACAGCACCCAACACAACACTCACGCCAGCACCCAACTCAACATCAACGCCAGCCCCCAGCTCAACACTCACATCAGCACCCAACTCAACACTCACACCATCATCCAACACAACACTCACACCAGCACCCAACACAGCACTCACACCAGCACCCAACACAGCACTCACACCAGCACCCAACACAGCACTCACACCAGCACCCAA
Organism: Carcharhinus amblyrhynchos; assembly: GCF_965287045.1. NCBI lineage: Eukaryota > Metazoa > Chordata > Chondrichthyes > Carcharhiniformes > Carcharhinidae > Carcharhinus > Carcharhinus amblyrhynchos. Next base: position 122,352,819 of record NC_137330.1, on the reverse strand, counting down.
CACAACAGTCACACCAGCACCCAACTCAACATCAACACCAGCCCCCAACACAACATTCACACCAGCACCCAACACAACTCACACCAGCACCCAACACAACACTCATATCAGCACCCAACACACTCACACCAGCACCCAACACAACACTCACACCAACAGCCAACACAAAATTCACACCAGCACCCAACACAACACTCAAACCAGCGCCCAACACAACATTCACCCCAGCACCCAACTCAACACTCACACCAGCACCCAACACACTCACACCAGCACCCAACACAACACTCACACCAGCGCCCAACACAACATTCACCCCAGCACCCAACTCAACATTCACACCAGCACCCAACTCAACATCAACGCCAGCCCCCAGCTCGACACTCACATCAGCACCCAACTCAAGACTCACACCAGCACCCAACACAACACTCATACCATCACCCAACACAACACTCACACCAGCACCCAACACAACACTCACACCAGCACCCAACACAACACTCACACCAGCACCCAACACAACACTCACCCCGGCACCCAACACAACACTCACACCACCACCCAACGCAACACTCACACCAGCATCCATCACAACACTCACACCAGCACCCAACTCAATATTCACACCAGCACCCAACACAAAACTCACACCAGCACCCAGCACAAGAGTCACACTGGCACCCAACACAACACTCACACCAGCACCCAACACAACACTCACACCACCACCCAACACAACACTCACACCAGCACCCAACACAACACTCACACCTGCACCCAACACAACACTCATTCCAGCACCCAACACACTCACACCAGCACCCAACACAACACTCACACCAACACCCAACACACTCACACCAGCACCCAACACAACACTCACACCTGCACCCAACTCAATATTCACACCAGCACCCAACACAACACTCACACCTGCACCCAACTCAATATTCACACCAGCACCCAACACAGAACTCACACCAGCACCCAACACAACATCAACACCAGCACCCACACAACACTCACACCAGCACCCAACACAACACTCACACCAGCTCCCAACACAATATCAACACCAGCACCCAATGCAACACTCACCAGCACCCAACACAGCACTTCCACCAGCACCCAACACAACAGTCACACTAGCACCCAACACAGCACTCACACCAGCACCCAACTCAACACTCACACCAGCACCCAACACAACATGAACACCAGCACCGAACACAACATGAACACCAGCACCGAACACAACATGAACACCAGCACCCAACTCAACACTCACACCAGCACCCAATACAACACTCACCCAGAACCCAACTCAATATTCACACCAGCACCCAACACAACACTCACACCAGCACCCAACACAACACTCACACCAGCACCCAACACAACACTCACACCAGCTCCCAACACAATATCAACACCAGCACCCAACTCAACACTCACACCAGCACCCAATGCAACACTCACCAGCACCCAACACAGCGCTTCCACCAGCACCCAACACACTTCCACCAGCACCCAACACAACAGTCACACTAGCACCCAACACAGCACTCACACCAGCACCCAACTCAACACTCACACCAGCACCCAACACAACATGAACACCAGCACCCAACACAACATGAACACCAGCACCCAACTCAACACTCACACCAGCACCCAATACAACACTCACACCAGAACCCAACTCAATATTCACACCAGCACCCAACACAACACTCACACCAGCACCCAACACAACACTCACACCAACACCCAATACAACACTCACACCAGAACCCAACTCAATATTCACACCAGCATCCAACACAACACTCGCACCAGCATCCAACACAACACTCACACCAGCACCCAACACAACACTCACACCAGCACCCAACACAGCACTCACACCAGCACCCAACACAACACTCACACCAGCACCCAACACAACACTCACACCAGCTTCAACACAACACTCACACCAGCACCCAACACAACACTCACAACAGCACCCAACACAACATTCACACCAGCACCCAACACAACACTCACACCAGCACCCAACACAACAGTCACACCAGCACCCAACACAAAACTCACACCAGCACCCAACACTGACACCAGCACCCAACACAACACTCACACCAGCACCCAACACAACACTCACCCCAGCACCCAACACAACACTCACCCCAGCACCCAACACAACACTCACCCCAGCACCCAACACAACATTCACACCAGCACCCAATACAACACTGACACCAGCATCCAACACAACATCAGCACCAGCACCCAACTAAACATTCACGGCAGCACCCAACTCAACATCAATGCCAGCCCCCAGCTCAACACTCACATCAGCACCCAACTCAACACTCACACCAGCACCCAACACAACACTCACGCCAGCACCCAACACATCAACACCAGCACCCAGTACAACACTCACACCAGCACCCAACACATCAATACCAGCACCTAAATCAATATTCACACCAGCACCCAACACAACACTCACACCAGCACCCAACACAACATCAACACCAGCATCCAACACTGACACCAGCACCCAACACAACTCTCACACCAGCACCCAACACTGACACCAGCACCTAACACAACACTCACACCAGCACCCAACACAGCACTTACACCAGCACCCAACACAACAGTCACACTAGCACCCAACACAGCACTCTCACCAGCACCCAACACAACACTCACACCAGCACCCAACTCAATATTCACACCAGCACCCAGCACAAGAGTCACACCAGCACCCAACACAAGTCACACCAGCACCCAACACAAAACTCACACCAGCACCCAGCACAAGAGTCACACCAGCACCCAACATAAGTCACACCAGCACCCAACACAACAGTCACACCAGCACCCAACACAGCACTCACGCCAGCCCCCAACTCAACATCAACACCAGCACCCAACACAAAACTCACACCAGCACCCAACACAAGAGTCACACCAGCACCCAACACAAGTCACACCAGCACCCAACACAACACTCATACCAGCACCCAACACACTCACACCAGCACCCAACACAACACTCACACCAACAGCCAACACAAAATTCACACCAGCACCCAACACAACACTCAAACCAGGAGCCAACACACTCACACCAGCACCCAACACAACACTCACACCAGCACCCAACACAGCACTCACACCAGCACCCAACACAACACTCACACCAGCACCCAACACAACACTCACACCAGCACCCAACACAACATTCACACCAGCACCCAACACAACATTCACACCAGCACCCAACACAACACTCACACCAGCACCCAGCACAAGAGTCACACCAGCACCCAACACAGCACTCACACCAGCCCCCAACTCAACATCAACACCAGCACCCAACACAACATCAACACCAGCACCCAACACAACACTCACAGTAGTACCCAACTCAACACTCACACCAGCACCCAACACAACATCAACACCAGCACCCAGCTCAACACTCACACCAGCACCCAACACAACACTCACACCAGCACCCAACACATCAACACCAGCACCTAAATCAATACTTACACCAGCACCCAACTCAAGACTCACACCAGCACCCAACTCAATATTCACACCAGCCCCCAACTCAACATCAACACCAGCACCCAACACAACACTCACACCAGCCCCCAACTCAACATCAACACCAGCACCCAACACAGCACTCACACCAGCACCCAACACAACACTCACACCAGCACCCAACACAACATGAACACCAGCACCCAACACAACATTCACACCAGCACCCAACACAACATGAACACCAGCCCCCAACACAACATTCACACCAGCATCCAACACAACATTCACACCAGCACCCAACACAACACTCACACCAGCACCCAACACAACATTCACACCAGCACCCAACACAACATTCACACCAGCCCCCAACTCAACATTCACACCAGCACCCAACACAACACTCACACCAGCACCCAACACAACATTCACACCAGCACCCAACACAACATTCACACCAGCACCCAACACAACACTCACACCAGCACCCAACACAACATTCACACCAGCCCCCAACACAACATTCACACCAGCACCCAACACAACACTCACACCAGCATCCAACACAACATTCACACCAGCCCCCAACTCAACATTCACACCAGCACCCAACTCAACATTCACACCAGCATCCAACACAACATTCACACCAGCCCCCAACTCAACATTCACACCAGCACCCAACTCAACATTCACACCAGCCCCCAACACAACATTCACACCAGCACCCAACACAACACTCACACCAGCACCCAACACAACACTCACACCAGCACCCAACACAACATTCACACCAGCATCCAACACAACATTCACACCAGCACCCAACACAACACTCACACCAGCACCCAACACAACACTCACACCAGCACCCAACACAACATTCACACCAGCACCCAACACAACATCAACACCAGCAACCAACACAACATCAACACCAGCACCCAACACAACATTCACACCAGCATCCAACACAACATTCACACCAGCACCCAACACAACATTCACACCAGCACCCAACACAACATTCACACCAGCATCCAACACAACATTCACACCAGCATCCAACACAACACTCACACCAGCACCCAACACAACATTCACATCAGCATCCAACACAACATTCACATCAGCATCCAACACAACATTCACACCAGCATCCAACACAACACTCACACCAGCATCCAACACAACATTCACACCAGCATCCAACACAAAACTCACCCCAGCACCCAACTCAACACTCACCCCAGCACCCAACACAGCATGAACACCAGCACCTAAATCAACACTCACACCAGCACCCAACTCAACACTCACACCAGCACCCAACTCAACACTCACACCAGCACCCAACACAACATGAACACCAGCACCCAACACAACATTCACACCAGCACCCAACACAACATGAACACCAGCCCCCAACACAACATTCACACCAGCATCCAACACAACATTCACACCAGCACCCAACACAACACTCACACCAGCACCCAACACAACATTCACACCAGCACCCAACACAACATTCACACCAGCCCCCAACTCAACATTCACACCAGCACCCAACACAACACTCACACCAGCACCCAACACAACATTCACACCAGCACCCAACACAACATTCACACCAGCACCCAACACAACACTCACACCAGCACCCAACACAACATTCACACCAGCCCCCAACACAACATTCACACCAGCACCCAACACAACACTCACACCAGCATCCAACACAACATTCACACCAGCCCCCAACTCAACATTCACACCAGCACCCAACTCAACATTCACACCAGCATCCAACACAACATTCACACCAGCCCCCAACTCAACATTCACACCAGCACCCAACTCAACATTCACACCAGCCCCCAACACAACATTCACACCAGCACCCAACACAACACTCACACCAGCACCCAACACAACACTCACACCAGCCCCCAACTCAACATTCACACCAGCATCCAACACAACATTCACACCAGCACCCAACACAACATTCACACCAGCACCCAACACAACATTCACACCAGCACCCAACACAACATCAACACCAGCAACCAACACAACATCAACACCAGCACCCAACACAACATTCACACCAGCATCCAACACAACATTCACACCAGCACCCAACACAACATTCACACCAGCACCCAACACAACATTCACATCAGCATCCAACACAACATTCACACCAGCCCCCAACACAACATCAACACCAGCATCCAACACAACATTCACACCAGCACCCAACACAACATTCACACCAGCACCCAACACAACATTCACATCAGCATCCAACACAACATTCACACCAGCATCCAACACAACATTCACACCAGCATCCAACACAACACTCACACCAGCACCCAACACAACATTCACATCAGCATCCAACACAACATTCACACCAGCATCCAACACAACATTCACACCAGCATCCAACACAACATTCACACCAGCATCCAACACAAAACTCACCCCAGCACCCAACTCAACACTCACCCCAGCACCCAACACAGCATCAACACCAGCACCTAAATCAACACTCACACCAGCACCCAACTCAACACTCACACCAGCACCCAACTCAACACTCACACCAGCACCCAACTCAACACTCACACCAGCACCCAACTCAACACTCACACCAGCACCCAACACAATATTCACACCAGCACCCAACACAACATTCACACCAGCATCCAACACAATATTCACACCAGCACCCAACACAACACACACCAGCACCCAACACAAAACTCACACCAGCACCCAACACAACACTCACACCAGCATCCAACACAAAACTCACCCCAGCACCCAACTCAACACTCACCCCAGCACCCAACACAGCATCAACACCAGCACCTAAATCAACACTCACACCAGCACCCAACTCAACACTCACACCAGCACCCAACTCAACACTCACACCAGCACCCAACTCAACACTCACACCAGCACCCAACTCAACACTCACACCAGCACCCAACTCAACACTCACACCAGCACCCAACACAATATTCACACCAGCACCCAACACTCACACCAGCACCCAATACAACATTCACATCAGCACCCAACACAACATTAATAACAGCGCCCAGCTCAACACTCACACCAGCACCCAACTGAACAACTGCACCAGAACCCAACTCAACACTCTCACTAACACCCAACTCAACATTCACACCAGCACCCAACTCAACACTCACACCAGCGCCCAATACATTCACACCAGCACCCAAGTCAACACAACACTCACACCAGCACCCAACTCAACACTCACACCAGCACCCAAGTCAACACAACACTCACACCAGCACCCAACTCAACACTCACATCAGCACCCACCTCAACACTCAAACCAGCACCCAACTCAACACTCACACGAGCACCCAACTCAACTCAATACTCACCAGTACCCAACCCAACACTCACACCAGCACTTAACGCAACTCAACACTCACAACAGCACCGAATGCAACTCAAGACTCACACCATCACCCGACACAGCACAACACTCACACCAACAACCAACTGAAACTAACACTCACACATATACCCAACTCAATACCACAAACAAGGACCCAACACAATATGCACAGCAAGACCCAACCCAACATACACAGCAGCACCAAACTCAACACATACTCATACAAAGTACTAACTCAACACAATACTCAAACCAGCACCCAAATCAACACAATACTCAAACCAGCACCCAAATCAACACAATACTCAAACCAGCACCCAAATCAACACAACATTCACAGCAGTATCGAAATCAACAGAAGACACACACCAGCACTCAAATCAACACAACACGCAAACCAGCACCCAACACAACAAAACACTCACACCAGCATCCAACTCAACACTGGATTCCGGGGAAGTGCTGGAAGATTGGAAAGCGGCTAATGTTACGCCGTTGTTTTAGAAGGGTGGCAGGCAAAAGGCAGGGAATTATAGGCCGGTTAGTTGTAGGTAAAATGTTAGAATCCGTGATCAAGGAGAAAATAGCGAGGCATCTTGAAGAGAATTGTTTGATAGAGCAGACGAGGCACGGTTTCGTTCAGGGGAAGTCGTGTCTGACAAATTTATTGGAGTTCTATGAGGATATGTCTAGGGCGGTGGATAGAGGAGAGCCGGTGGATGTGGTCTTTCTTGATTTTCAGAAGGCGTTTGACAAGGTGCCTCACAAGAGGTTATTACAGAAGGTCAGGGGGCATGGAGTTGGGAGTAGGGTGTTAGCGTGGATAGAGGATTGGCTGTCAAATAGGAGGCAGAGAGTCAGGGTCAATGGGTGCTATTCAGATTGGCGGTTGGTGACTAGTGGAGTGCCCCAGGGGTCGGTTTTGGGGCCTCAGCTATTTACCATTTATATAGATGATCTGGAAGAGGGAACCGAGTGTATGGTGTCTAAATTTGCTGATGACACCAAGACTGGTGGAACGGCAAATTGTGCGGAGGGTATGGAGAGTCTGCAGAAGGATCTAGATAGGCTGGGTGAATGGGCCAGGAAATGGCAAATGGAATTTAATGTTGCCAAATGTGAGGTTGTCCACTTTGGTCAGAATAATGGTAGGAAGGACTATTACTTACATGGTGAAAAACTGCAGCATGCGATGGTGCAGAGGGACCTCGGGGTCCTTGTGCATGAGTCGCAAAAACCCAGCCTACAGGTGCAGCAGGTGGTCAGGAAGGCAAATGGGATGCTGGCCTTCATAGCGAGGGGGATTGAATATAAAAGTAGGGAGGTCTTGCAGCAGCTGTATAGGGCACTGGTGAGGCCGCAGCTAGAGTACTGTGTGCAGTTTTGGTCGCCGCACTTACGCAAAAATATTTTGGCCTTGGAGGGAGTGCAGAGGAGGTTTACTAGGCTGATACCGGAGTTGAAGGGGTTGAACTATGAGGAGAGGCTGAATAAACTAGGCTTGTACTCGTTAGAGTTTAGAAGAATGAGGGGAGATCTCATTGAGACGTATAAGATGATGAATGGGATGGATAGGATAGAGGTGGAGAGGTTCTTCCCGCTCAGAAAGGACAGTAGGACTAGAGGGCACAGCCTCAAGATAAAGGGGGGGGGTGGTTTAGAACGGAGTTGAGGAAGAACTTGGTGAATCTCTGGAATTCTCTGCCCGTTGAAGTGGTGGAGGCTGCCTCGCTAAATATTTTTAAGACGCGGGTTGATAGGTTTTTGATAGGCGAGGGGATTTAGGGTTGTGGGGAGAGGGCGGGGATGTGGAACTGAAACACGACAGATCAGCCATGATCTTATTGAATGGCGGGGCAGGCTCGAAGGGCTAGATGGCCTACTCCTGCTCCTATTTCTTATGTTCTTATATTCACAACAGCACCCAACTCAACACAACACTCACACCAGCACCCACATCAACACAACACTGACACCACTACCAATATCAACACAACAATCACACCAGCACACAAGTCAGCACAACACTCACACCAGTACGCAACACAGCACAACACTCACACTAGTACCCAATGCAACACATCACCCAAGGACCCAACTCAACACAAACTCACACCAGCACCCAACACAACACAACATTCACACAAGCACCCAACTCAACAAAACATGCACACCAGCACCCAACTCAACACAACATGCACACCAGCACCCAACTCAACACAACATGCACACCAGCACCCAACTCAACACAACACTCACACCAGCACCCAACTCAACACAACACGCACACCAGCACTCAACTCAACACAACACACACACCAGCACCCAACTCAACACAACACACACACCAGCACCCAACTCAACACAACACGCACACCAGCACCCAACTCAACACAACACGCACACCAGCACCCAACTCAACACAACACACACACCAGCACCCAACTCAACACAACACTCACACCAGCACCCAACTCAACACAACACTCACACCAGCACCCAACTCAACACAACACTCGCACCAGCACCCAACTCAACACAACACACACACCAGCACCCAACTCAACACAACACTCACACCAGCACTCAACTCAACACACACACCAGCACCCAACTCAACACAACACTTGCACCAGCACCCAACTCAACACAACACGCACACCAGCACCCAACTCAACACAACACGCACACCAGCACCCAACTCAACACAACACTCACACCAGCACCCAACTCAACACAACACTCACACCAGCACCCAACTCAACACAACACTCACACCAGCACCCAACTCAACACAACACTCGCACCAGCACCCAACTCAACACAACACTCACACCAGCACCCAACTCAACACAACACACACACCAGCACCCAACTCAACACAACACGCACACCAGCACCCAACTCAACACAACACTCACACCAGCACCCAACTCAACACAACACTCACACCAGCACCCAACTCAACACAACACTCACACCAGCACCCAACTCAACACAACACTCGCACCAGCACCCAACTCAACACAACACTCGCACCAGCACCCGAACTCAACACAACACTCGCACCAGCGCCCAACTCAACACAACACGCTCACCAGCATCCAACAGAACACGCACATCAGCACCCAACTCAACACAACACTCACACCAGCACCCAACTCAACACAACACGCACACCAGCACTCAACTCAACACACACACCAGCACCCAACTCAACACAACGCGCACACCAGCACCCAACTCAACACAACACACACACCAGCACCCAACTCAACACAACACACGCACGAGCAATCAACTCAACACAACACGCACACCAGCACCCAACTCAACACAACACTCACACCAGCACCCAACTCAACACAACACACACACCAGCACCCAACTCAACACAACACTCACACCAGCACCCAACTCAACACAACACTCACACCAGCACCCAACTCAACACAACACGCACACCAGCACCCAACTCAACACAACACTCACACCAGCGCCCAACTCAACACAACACGCACACCAGCACCCAACTCAACACAACGCGCACACTAGCATCCAACTCAACACAACACTCACACCAGCACCCATCTCAACATAACACGCACACCAGCACCCAACTCAACACAACACACACACCAGCACCCAACTCAACACAACACTCACACCAGCACCCAACTCAACACAACACTCACACCAGCACCCAACTCAACACAACACTCACACCAGCACCCAACTCAACACAACACTCACACCAGCACCCAACTCAACACAACACTCACACCAGCACCCAACTCAACACAACACTCACACCAGCACCCAACTCAACACAACACTCACACCAGCACCCAACTCAACACAACACGCACACCAGCACCCAACTCAACACAACACGCACACCAGCACCCAACTCAACACAACACTCACACCAGCACCCAACTCAACACAACACGCACACCAGCACCCAATTCAACACAACACTCACACCAGCATCCAACACAACACGCACACCAGCACCCTACTCAACACAACTCACACCAGCACCCAACTCAACACAACACTCACACCAGCATCCAACACAACACACATCAGCACCCAACTCAACACAACACGCACACCAGCATCCAACACAACACGCACACCAGCACCCAACTCAACACAACACTCACACCAGCATCCAACACAACACGCACATCAGCACCCAACTCAACACAACACACACACCAGCATCCAACTCAACACAACATGCACACCAGCACCCAACTCAACACAACACTCACACCAGCACCCAAGTGAACACTCACACCAGCACCCAAGTGAACACTCACACCAGCACCCAACTCAACACAACACTCACACCAGCACCCAACACAACACTCACACCAGCACCCAACTCAACACTCACACCAGCACCCAACTCAACACTCACACCAGCACCCAACTCAACACTCACACCAGCACCCACCTCAACACTCACACCAGCACCCACCTCAACACTCACACCAGCACCCAACTCAACACAACACTCACACCAGTACCCAACACAACACTCACATCAGCACCCAACAACACAACACTCACACCAGTACCCAACACAAGACAACACTCACACCAGCAATCAACTCAACACAACACGCACATCAGCACCCAACTCAACAGTTACATCAGCACCCAACTCAACAGTTACACCAGCACCCAACTCAACACTCACACCAGCACCCAACACAACACTCACACCAGCACCCAACACAACATTCACACCAGCACCCAACTCAACACTCACACCAGCACCCAACACAACACTCACACCAGCACCCAACACAACACTCACACCAGCACCCAACACAACACTCACACCAGCACCCAACTCAACAAAACACTCACACAGTACCCAACACAACACTCACATCAGCACCCAACAACACAACACTCATACCAGCACCCAACTCAAGACAACACTCACACCAGCGATCAACTCAACACAACACGCACATCAGCACCCAACTCAACAGTTACACCAGCGCCCAACTCAACAGTTACATCAGCACCCAACTCAAGTTACACCAGCACCCAACTCAACAGTTACACCAGCAATCAACACAACACTCACACCAGCACCCAACTCAACTCAACATTCACACCAGCACTCAACTCAACAGTTACACCAGCGCCCAACTCAACACAACATTCACACCAGCGCCCAACTCAACACAACACTCACACCAGCACCCAAGTCAACACAACACTCACACCAGAACTCAACTCAACTCAACATTCACACCAGCACTCAACTCAACAGTTACACCAGCGCCCAACTCAACACAACATTCACACCAGCGCCCAACTCAACACAACACTCACACCAGCACCCAAGTCAACACAACACTCACACCAGCACCCAAGTCAACACAACATTCACACCAGCGCCCAACTCAAGACAAGTCACACCAGCACCCAACTCAACACAACATTCACACCAGCGCCCAACTCAATACATCACTCACACCAGCACCCAACACAACACGCACACCAATACCCAACACAACTGAACACTCACACCAACACCAATACAATACTCATATCAGCACCCAACACAACATGCACACCTGCACCCAACACAACACACACCATAAGAACATAAGAAATAGGAGGAGTAGGCCATCTAGCCCTTCGAGCCTGCCCCGCCATTCAATAAGATCATGGCTGATCTGTCGTGGCTCAGTTCCACTTTCCCGCCCTCTCCCCATAACCCTTAATCCCCTCTCTTATCAAAAACCCATCAACCCGCGTCTTAAAAATATTTAGCGAGGCAGCCTCCACCACTTCAACAGGCAGAGAATTCCAGAGATTCACCACCCTTTGAGTGAAGAAGTTCCTTCTCAACTCCGTTCTAAACCGCCCCCCCCTTTATCTTGAGGCTGTGCCCCCTAGTCCTACTGTCTTTTTTGAGCGGGAAGAGTCTCTCCACCTCTATCCTATCCATCCCATTCATCATCTTATACGTCTCAATGAGATCTCCCCTCATTCTTCTAAACTCTAACGAGTACAAGCCTAGTTTATTCAGCCTCTCCTCATAGCTCAACCCCCTCAACTCCGGTATCAGCCTAGTAAACCTCCTCTGCACTCCCTCCAAGGCCAAAATATCTTTGCGCAGGTGCAGCGCCCAAAACTGCACACAGTACTCCAGCTGCGGCCTCACCAATGCCCTATACAGCTGCAGCAAGACATCCCTACTTTTATATTCAATCCCCCTCGCTATGAAGGCCAGCATCCCATTTGCCTTCCTGACCACCTGCTGCACCTGCAAGCTGGGTTTTTGCGACTCATGCACAAGGACCCCGAGGTCCCTCTGCACCGTCGCCTGCTGCAGTTTTTCACCACGTAAGTAATAATCCTTCCTACCATTATTCCTACCAAAGTGGACAACCTCACACTTGCCAACATTAAATTTCATTTGCCATTTCCTGGCCCATTCGCCCAGCCTATCTAGATCCTTCTGCAGACTCTCCACACCCTCCGCACAATTTGCCGTTCCCCCAATCTTGGTGTCATCAGCAAATTTCGACACCCTACACTCGGTTCCCTCCTCCAGATCATCTATATAAATGGTAAAAAGCTGAGGCCCCAGCACCGACCCCTGGGGCACTCCACTAGTCACCATCCGCCAATCCAAATAGCACCCGTTGACCCCCACTCTCTGCCTCCTATTTGACAACCAATCCTCTATCCACGCTAACACCCTACCCCCAACTCCATGTCCCCCGACCTTCTGCAATAACCTCTTATGAGGTACTTTGTCAAACCAGCACCCAACTCATCCGATCATTCACATCAGCACCCAAGTTATCACAGCACTCACACCAGCATCCAATACAACACTGACAACAGCACCCAACACAATTCACACATTAGCACCCAATATAATCCTTCACACCAGCACCCAACTGAACACAACACTCACACCAGCACCCAACTAAACACAACACTCACACCAGCACCCAACTGAACATAACACTCACACCAGCACCCAACTCAACAAGCATAGCAGTCCCCAAATTAATGAAGCACATATACCAGCACACAACTGAACACAACTCACTGGCACCAAATTCAATCTGCCTGTAGACACCAAACATGATACATACGCTAACACAAAAATCAACAGACACACATGCACCCAAGCACACACATACACATAAATGAATACATACACCCATTCAAATCCACACATGTGCATACCCAAACGGACTCACATACATTGCCAATGTTACATACACATGCAAGTGCGCACACGTACAAAGACACACGTGCATACCCAAACACACTTCCTCTAAGAAGCATGTAAACACACTTGCAATGGAATATATATGTGCTTGGTGATGCAATTGCAAACACCCAAAATACAGTCATACACACACAGTAAAACACATGTACAAATGCACACCCAGACAGATGTGCACCTAGACAGTGATTCAAATTCGACTGAAGCTCCGTTACCCTGCTGACAGCTGGTTACAATTGCTGGGAGCACAATTTGCCACATTTATGGAAAGAGCATTTTATTGTTTTTGAATACAGAAACTTGCCTCCAGACACAGTACTGTGTTTACATACACATACTTTCCAGAGCTCTGGAAACGAAGGGGGGAAAAAAACAGAATCCAAACACAACAAAAAGAAATAATAGGGATTTCTCTTTTAAAAAAAATCTTTCACTGTGTAAATCACACCAAAAGCTGGCGTGTCTGACTGTGGGTGTGCCAACCAGCTCCACTCTGACACATCCTGCTCCTTTTACCAAAACATGTCAATCTTTTAGTACTTTGTGAAAAAAATATCTTAAAAAACATACACACCCCTCCCCTCCCCGCCTTGCATTATATAAACTCGTACACATAAAACTGCAATACAATTTAACGAGTGTCTCTTTTCTTATCTTTTCTGTAATACATAAATACTGAATAAACACCTATAAAAATAAACTCTCTCTTTCAAAGGCATTTTATAAAAAGTAGTGGCCTCTTCCTATGAAAACGCCTCCCTTCATAGCACCAAATACAAAAAGCAGATGCTTGTAGGTGGGCTTGAAGTCGAAGGGACCGTGGCACGTAGAAAGGTCGGGGGTCACGGGGGATGAGAGGACCATGAGCTAAGAGGATAGGAGTCATGGACATGAGCTGGGAATTTGAGGGTGCGGAGATGGGGATGCAGCAGATGACCCCAAAAGGCTGATTAGACAGAGTCCATGTGAAACAGGGATCCACAGACCCAGCAAGGCAGGGATAAAATGATGAGATTAGATTTGTGGAGACAGGGGAATTGGGGAGGGGGCTTACCTTTCCGCAACCTATCAGCTTCCTCTCCACAAGAAGGCTTGCTGACAAAGAGGTAACTTTTCAAAAGCTCCCCATCCCCAATTTGAATTGGTTATCTGCGTTAACAGAAGCCAGGCTGACTGTTCGGTGACCAGACTGAGTGAGGTTATAAATAAATTAACAACTGCAGTGCTTCAGATAGCTGACACCAAACCAGGTATCAGCAGTCCCTGCCAACTATCAGAAAAAGGGTATCAAAGCCAGTGATCAGGCAACAGCCTCTCACTCCAGTCTCTTCCAATGTAACTGTGACCGACAGCGTGACTACTTATTGCACAACAGATTTCACAAGTAGCCAAATGTAGATCTGAAATGTGTTCACTCACACACTCAATATGCTGGAGTAGGCCAGCTTTAACCGATCTCACATGACCTTGCCAAATCTGCTGTTATTCGCAAACATATTCCAACAGGGAGAGCTGACTGGAGCCAGGAACTCACTGCATTCTCACTCGCTGCCTCCCACTCACTAGTCCCTCACTCACTGTCCCTCCCTCCCACTCGCTAGTCCCTCACTCACTGCCTCCCTCCCACTCGCTAGCCCCTCACTCACTGACCCTCCCTCCCACTCGCTAGCCCCTCACTCACTGTCCCTCCCTCCCACTCGCTAGCCCCTCACTCACTGTCCCTCCCTCCCACTCGCTAGCCCCTCACTCACTGTCCCTCCCTCCCACTCGCTAGCCCCTCACTCACTGTCCCTCCCTCCCACTCGCTAGTCCCTCACTCACTGCCTCCCTCCCACTCGCTAGCCCCTCACTCACTGTCCCTCCCTCCCACTCGCTAGTCCCTCACTCACTGCCTCCCTCCCACTCGCTAGTCCTTCACTCACTGCCTCCCTCCCACTCGCTAGTCCATCACTCACTGTCCCTCCCTCCCACTCGCTAGCCCCTCACTCACTGCCTCCCTCCCACTCGCTAGCCCCTCACTCACTGTCCCTCCCTCCCACTCGCTAGTCCCTCACTCACTGTCCCTCCCTCCCACTCGCTAGCCCCTCACTCACTGCCTCCCTCCCACTCGCTAGTCCCTCACTCACTGCCTCCCTCCCACTCGCTAGCCCCTCACTCACTGCCGCTCCCTCCCACTCGCTAGCCCCTCACTCACTGCCTCCCTCCCACTCGCTAGCCCCTCACTCACTGTCCCTCCCTCCAACTCGCTAGTCCCTCACTCACTGCCTCCCTCCCACTCGCTAGCCCCTCACTCACTGCCTCCCTCCCACTCACTAGCCCCTCACTCACTGCCCCTCCCTCCCACTCGCTGGCCCCTCACTCACTGCCTCCCTCCCACTCGCTAGCCCCTCACTCACTGCCCCTCCCTCCCACTCGCTAGTCCCTCACTCACTGCCTCCCTCCCACTCGCTAGCCCCTCACTCACTGCCCCTCCCTCCCACTCGCTAGTCCCTCACTCACTGCCGCCCTCCCACTCGCTAGCCCCTCACTCACTGCCTCCCTCCCACTCGCTAGTCCCTCACTCACTGCCTCCCTCCCACTCGCTAGTCCCTCACTGACTGCCTCCCTCCCACTCGCTGGCCCCTCACTCACTGCCTCCCTCCCACTCACTAGTCCCTCACTGACTGCCTCCCTCCCACTCGCTAGTCCCTCACTCACTGCCTCCCTCCCACTCGCTACTCCCTCACTCACTGCCTCCCTCCCACTCGCTAGCCCCTCACTCACTGCCCCTCCCTCCCACTCGCTAGTCCCTCACTCACTGCCTCCCTCCCACTCGCTAGTCCCTCACTCACTGCCCCTCCCTCCCACTCGCTAGTCCCTCACTCACTGCCGCCCTCCCACTCACTAGCCCCTCACTCACTGCCTCCCTCCCACTCGCTAGTCCCTCACTCACTGCCTCCCTCCCACTCGCTAGTCCCTCACTGACTGCCTCCCTCCCACTCGCTGGCCCCTCACTCACTGCCTCCCTCCCACTCACTAGTCCCTCACTGACTGCCTCCCTCCCACTCGCTAGTCCCTCACTCACTGCCTCCCTCCCACTCGCTAGTCCCTCACTCACTGCCTCCCTCCCACTCGCTGGCCCCTCACTCACTGTCCCTCCCTCCCACTCGCTAGCCCCTCACTCACTGCCTCCCTCCCACTCGCTAGTCCCTCACTCACTGTCCCTCCCTCCCACTCGCTAGCCCCTCACTCACTGCCGCCCTCCCACTCGCTAGCCCCTCACTCACTGCCCCTCCCTCCCACTCGCTAGTCCCTCACTCACTGCCCCTCCCTCCCACTCGCTAGTCCCTCACTCACTGCCTCCCTCCCACTCGCTAGTCCCTCACTCACTGCCCCTCCCTCCCACTCGCTAGTCCCTCACTCACTGCCCCTCCCTCCCACTCGCTAGTCCCTCACTCACTGCCCCTCCCTCCCACTCGCTAGCCCCTCACTCACTGCCTCCCTCCCACTCGCTAGCCCCTCACTCACTGCCTCCCTCCCACTCGCTAGCCCCTCACTCACTTCCCCTCCCTCCCACTCGCTAGCCCCTCACTCACTGCCCCTCCCTCCCACTCGCTAGCCCCTCACTCACTGCCTCCCTCCCACTCGCTAGCCCCTCACTCACTGCCGCCCTCCCACTCGCTAGCCCCTGACTCACTGCCTCCCTCCCACTCGCTGGCCCCTCACTCACTGTCCCTCCCTCCCACTCGCTAGTCCCTCACTCACTGCCTCCCTCCCACTCGCTAGCCCCTCACTCACTGCCGCCCTCCCACTCGCTGGCCCCTCACTCACTGTCCCTCCCTCCCACTCCCTAGCCCCTCACTCACTGCCTCCCTCCCACTCGCTGGCCCCTCACTCACTGCCCCTCCCTCCCACTCGCTGGCCCCTCACTCACTGCCTCCCTCCCACTCCCTAGCCCCTCACTCACTGTCCTTCCCTCCCACTCGCTGGCCCCTCACTCACTGTCCCTCCCTCCCATTCCCTAGCCCCTCACTCACTGCCTCCCTCCCACTCGCTGGCCCCTCACTCACTGCCCCTCCCTCCCACTCGCTGGCCCCTCACTCACTGCCTCCCTCCCACTCCCTAGCCCCTCACTCACTGTCCTTCCCTCCCACTCGCTAGCCCCTCACTCACTGCCTCCCTCCCACTCCCTAGCCCCTCACTCACTGCCTCCCTCCCACTCGCTAGCCCCTCACTCACTGCCTCCCTCCCACTCGCTAGCCCCTCACTCACTGCCTCCCTCCCACTCGCTAGCCCCTCACTCACTGCCTCCCTCCCACTCGCTAGCCCCTCACTCACTGCCTCCCTCCCACTCGCTAGTCCCTCACTCACTGCCTCCCTCCCACTCGCTAGTCCATCACTCACTGCCTCCCTCCCACTCGCTGGCCCCTCACTCACTGCCTCCTTCCCACTCGCTAGCCCCTCACTCACTGCCCCTCCCTCCCACTCGCTAGTCCCTCACCTACTGCCTCCCTCCCACTCGCTAGTCCCTCACTCACTGCCTCCCTCCCACTCGCTAGTCCATCACTCACTGCCTCCCTCCCACTCGGTGGCCCCTCACTCACTGCCCCTCCCTCCCACTCGCTAGTCCCTCACTCACTGTCCCTCCCTCTCACTCGCTAGCCCCTCACTCACTGCCCCTCCCTCCCACTCGCTGACCCTCACTCACTGCCTCCCTCTCACTCGCTGGCCCCTCACTCACTGCCCCTCCCTCCCACTCGCTAGTCCCTCACTCACTGCCTCCCTCCCACTCGCTAGTCCCTCACTCACTGCCTCCCTCCCACTCGGTAGTCCCTCACTCACTGCCTCCCTCTCACTCGCTGGCCCCTCACTCACTGCCCCTCCCTCCCACTCGCTGACCCTCACTCACTGTCCCTCCCTCCCACTCGCTAGCCCCTCACTCACTGCCCCTCCCTCCCACTCGCTAGCCCCTCACTCACTGCCTCCCTCTCACTCGTTGGCCCCTCACTCACTGCCTCCTTCCCACTCGCTAGTCCCTCACTCACTGCCCCTCCCTCCCACTCGCTAGCCCCTCACTCACTGCCGCCCTCCCACTCGCTAGCCCCTCACTCACTGCCCCTCCCTCCCACTCGCTAGCCCCTCACTCACTGCCCCTCCCTCCCACTCGCTAGCCCCTCACTCACTGCCCCTCCCTCCCACTCGCTAGCCCCTCACTCACTGCCACCCTCCCACTCGCTAGCCCCTCACTCACTGCCCCTCTCTCCCACTCGCTGGCCCCTCACTCACTGCCACCCTCCCACTTGCTAGCCCCTCACTCAGTGCCTCCCTCCCACTCGCTAGTCCCTCACTCACTGCCCCTCCCTCCCTCTCGCTAGCCCCTCACTCACTGCCCCTCCCTCCCACTCGCTGGCCCCTCACTCACTGCCTCCCTCCCACTCGCTGGCCCCTCACTCACTGCCTCCCTCCCACTCGCTGGCCAGCCCTGCTCACTACCCCTCACTGATTCCCCACGTGCTACCCCCACCCCCCTCACTGCACCTCCCTCCCACTCGCTGGCCAGCCCTGCTCGCTACCCCTCACTGATACCCCACATGCTACCCCCACACCCCCCCTCGCTGCCCCTCCCGCCCACTCGCTGGCCACCACTCCTCACTACCCCTCACAGGATCCCCACCACCACTGAGAACAGGACACTGGATAGGGATCAAGAACAGCTTGCTGCATATTTCAATCTTACCCTTTACATCAGGCAGCCTACAGCTGGAGTTAACACTGACCTGGAACGAATATTCCCGAGAGTTTGAGGGAGGAATCGCCAAGTGTTTGATTCGCTAAGCGAGGGGAAGATCAACTGAAAGCCTGGCCAATCCTGACCCAGATCTTAGCTGAATGGGGGACATCCCAGCTGATGCAGGACCTAGTCCGCGTGTATACTGGGCGCAGTGTACAGTGTGAGCTGGGTCACTGGATAACAAGGTCTGGGTCAGTGTGTATACTGGGCAGTGTACAGTGTGAGCTGGGTCACTGGATAACAAGGTCTGGGTCAGCGTGTATACTGGGCGCAGTGTACAGTGTGAGCTGGGTCACTGGATAACAAGGTCCGGGTCAGCGTGTATACTGGGCGCACTGTACAGTGTGAGCTGGGTCACTGGGTAACAAGGTCCGGGTCAGCGTGTATACTGGGCGCAGTGTACAGTGTGAGCTGGGTCACTGGATAACAAGGTCCGGGTCAGCGTGTATACCAGGTGCAGTGTACAGTGTGAGCTGGGTCACTGGATAACAAGGTCCGGGTCAGCGTGTATACCAGGTGCAGTGTACAGTGTGAGCTGGGTCACTGGATAACAAGGTCTGGGTCAGCGTGTATACTGGGCGCAGTATACAGTGTGAGCTGGGTCACTGGATAACAAGGTCCGGGTCAGCGTGTATACTGGGCGCAGTGTACAGTGTGAGCTGGGTCACTGGGTAACAAGGTCTGGGTCAGCGTGTATACTGGGCGCAGTGTACAGTGTGAGCTGGGTCACTGGATAACAAGGTCCGGGTCAGCGTGTATACCAGGTGCAGTGTACAGTGTGAGCTGGGTCACTGGATAACAAGGTCCGGGTCAGCGTGTATACCAGGTGCAGTGTACAGTGTGAGCTGGGTCACTGGATAACAAGGTCTGGGTCCGCGTGTATACTGGGCGCAGTGTACAGTGTGAGCTGGGTCACTGGATAACAAGGTCTGGGTCAGCGTGTATACTGGGCGCAGTGTACAGTGTGAGCTGGGTCACTGGATAACAAGGTCTGGGTCCGCGTGTATACTGGGTGCAGTGTACAGTGTGAGCTGGATCACTGGATAACAAGGTCTGGGTCCGCGTGTATACTGGGCGCAGTGTACAGTGTGAGCTGGGTCACTGGATAACAAGGTCTGGGTCAGCGTGTATACTGGGCGCAGTGTACAGTGTGAGCTGGATCACTGAATAACAAGGTCTGGGTCCGCGTGTATACTGGGCGCAGTGTACAGTGTGAGCTGGGTCACTGGATAACAAGGTCTGGGTCCGCGTGTATACTGGGTGCAGTGTACAGTGTGAGCTGGATCACTGGATAACAAGGTCTGGGTCAGCGTGTATACTGGGTGCAGTGTACAGTGTGAGCTGGGTCACTGGATAACAAGGTCTGGGTCAGCGTGTATACTGGGCGCACTGTACAGTGTGAGCTGGGTCACTGGATAACAAGGTCTGGGTCAGCGTGTATACTGGGTGCAGTGTACAGTGTGAGCTGGGTCACTGGATAACAAGGTCTGGGTCAGCGTGTATACTGGGTGCAGTGTACAGTGTGAGCTGGGTCACTGGATAACAAGGTCTGGGTCAGTATGTACTGGTTATGAGGTCACTTATGGTGCTCCCCCCACCCCCAAGGCCACTCAGATCAATTAAATCAGCGCAAGTGGTAAATCCGGATTCTTACTGTCTTCATTAAAAAGCGCATTCTAAATACTTAATGTGTGTGTGTGTGTGTCTGTGTTTGTGTGTATGTGCGCGCACCACACATCTATGTGTATTTTATAAATGTGTGTATATTTACTATACACATATTACACACACATGTCAACACACACCTCCAACAATGTCTTCATTCAGTACAAACATAATTACAAAAGAACCGTTGGAGAAACAGATGTGGAAAATTAATGCCATGATATCCTGAAACGTTCAAAACAAAATCAAAGCACAGAAGTTACCTGGGTTCAAACCTGCATTCAGCCTTTCCAAGACCCTGTGTCTGTCCACATGCAGCCAATCCTTCCCCTCCCACAAGCCCACTCCAAGCATCAGGGCTAAAATTCAACAATTATAAAAGCAGACACATCTGTCAGAAAGGCTTGGTGATGATTTTGTTCCTTCGAGGGCCAGACAGAAGAGTGAATTCATGTATTTACAGGGCTCCAGTACACGGGCAATTTTTGGCTGGACTTTAAAATGGGTCCACAGTGTGCAAATCGCTTTGAATTGTGAGAAAGATAAACCTTAGGCAGTCGGCAATTTCACATTGATTTAGAAAAAAAGCTCCATCAATTCCGAATATAACAGGGGTCAAGGGAGAGGGGGAGACAAAAAATAAATAAATATGGCAGTCAGTTTCGATTTGAAAATAGATGTTGCTTCTCTCAGTTCCTGGCTTGTGAATGGTCAGTCGTTCTGTGCCAGCTTGCTGCTGTGTGTGCTTTCCAGGGTGCTCACCTGAAGCTCGGTCAGACTAGCCGTACCTGACTGCTGTCCAATAACCGCCATCTGTGAACACAAGAGGACCACACAGTCACAGCTGCCTCCATGCAGGAGAGTTAATCCCGAGCCCCTCTCCCGCTAGACACAATGTTCCCCTCCCAATCCCCCCCACCCCGGACACAGTGTCCCCCCGATCCCCCCCACCCCGGACACGGCGTTCCCCCGATCCCCCTCCCCTCCCGGACACGGCGTCCCCCCGATCCCCCTCCCCTCCCGGACACGGCGTCCCCCCGATCCCCCTCCCCTCCCCTCCCGGACACAGTGTTCCCCCGATCCCCCTCCCCTCCCGGACACGGCGTTCCCCCCGATCCCCCCTCCCGGACACGGCGTTCCCCCCGATCCCCCTCCCCTCCCGGACACGGCGTTCCCCCCGATCCCCCTCCCCTCCCGGACACGGCGTCCCCCCCGATCCCCCTCCCCTCCCGGACACGGCGTTCCCCCCGATCCCCCTCCCCTCCCGGACACGGCGTCCCCCCGATCCCCCTCCCCTCCCGGACACGGCGTCCCCCCCGATCCCCCTCCCCTCCCGGACACGGCGTCCCCCCCGATCCCCCTCCCCTCCCGGACACGGCGTCCCCCCCGATCCCCCTCCCCTCCCGGACACGGCGTCCCCCCCGATCCCCCTCCCCTCCCGGACACAGCGTCCCCCCGATCCCCCTCCCCTCCCCTCCCGGACACAGTGTTCCCCCGATCCCCCTCCCCTCCCGGACACGGCGTTCCCCCCGATCCCCCCTCCCGGACACGGCGTTCCCCCCGATCCCCCTCCCCTCCCGGACACGGCGTTCCCCCCGATCCCCCTCCCCTCCCGGACACGGCGTTCCCCCCGATCCCCCTCCCCTCCCGGACACGGCGTTCCCCCGATCCCCCTCCCCTCCCGGACACGGCGTCCCCCCGATCCCCCTCCCCTCCCGGACACGGCGTCCCCCCCGATCCCCCTCCCCTCCCGGACACGGCGTCCCCCCCGATCCCCCTCCCCTCCCGGACACGGCGTCCCCCCCGATCCCCCTCCCCTCCCGGACACGGCGTCCCCCCCGATCCCCCTCCCCTCCCGGACACGGCGTCCCCCCCGATCCCCCTCCCCTCCCGGACACGGCGTCCCCCCCGATCCCCCTCCCCTCCCGGACACGGCGTCCCCCCGATCCCCCTCCCCTCCCGGACACGGCGTCCCCCCCGATCCCCCTCCCCTCCCGGACACGGCGTCCCCCCCGATCCCCCTCCCCTCCCGGACACGGCGTCCCCCCCGATCCCCCTCCCCTCCCGGACACGGCGTCCCCCCCGATCCCCCTCCCCTCCCGGACACGGCGTCCCCCCCGATCCCCCTCCCCTCCCGGACACGGCGTCCCCCCCGATCCCCCTCCCCTCCCGGACACGGCGTCCCCCCCGATCCCCCTCCCCTCCCGGACACGGCGTCCCCCCCGATCCCCCTCCCCTCCCGGACACAGCGTCCCCCCGATCCCCCCTCCCGGACACGGCATTCCCCCGATCCCCCCCACTCCCGGACACAGTGTTCCCCCGATCCCCCTCCCCTCCCGGACACAGCGTTCCCCCTGATCCCCCCTCCCGGACACGGCGTTCCCCCGATCCCCCTCCCCTCCCGGACACGGCGTCCCCCCCGATCCCCCTCCCCTCCCGGACACAGCGTCCCCCCGATCCCCCCTCCCGGACACGGCATTCCCCCGATCCCCCCCACTCCCGGACACAGTGTTCCCCCGATCCCCCTCCCCTCCCGGACACAGCGTTCCCCCCGATCCCCCTCCCCTCCCGGACACGGCGTTCCCCCGATCCCCCTCCCCTCCCGGACACGGCGTTCCCCCGATCCCCCTCCCCTCCCGGACACGGCGTTCCCCCGATCCCCGTCCCCTCCCGGACACGGCGTTCCCCCGATCCCCCTCCCCTCCCGGACACGGCGTCCCCCCGATCCCCCTCCCCTCCCGGACACGGCGTTCCCCCGATCCCCCTCCCCTCCCAGACACAGCGTTCCCCCGATCCCCCTCCCCTCCCGGACACAGCGTTCCCCCGATCCCCCTCCCCTCCCGGACACAGCGTTCCCCCGATCCCCCTCCCCTCCCGGACACAGCGTTCCCCCGATCCCCCTCCCCTCCCGGACACAGCGTTCCCCCCGAACCCCCCTCCCGGACACAGCGTCCCCCCGGTCCCCCCTCCCGGACACAGCGTTCCCCCAATGCCCCTCCCCTCCCGGACACAGCGTTCCCTCGATCCCCCCTCCCGGACACAGCGTCCCCCCGATCCCCCTCCCCTCCTGGACACGGCGTCCCCCCGATCCCCCTCCCCTCCCGGACACAGTGTTCCCCCGATCCCCCTCCCCTCCCGGACACAGCGTTCCCCCCGATCCCCCTCCCCTCCTGGACACAGTGTTCCCCCGATCCCCCTCCCCTCCCGGACACAGCGTTCCCCCCGATCCCCCTCCCCTCCCGGACACAGTGTTCCCCCGATCCCCCTCCCCTCCCGGACACAGCGTTCCCCCCGATCCCCCTCCCCTCCTGGACACAGTGTTCCCCCGATTCCCCCTCACCCACAGGACACAGTGTCCCCCGATTCCCCCTCACCCACAGGACACAGTGTCCCCCGATTCCCCCTCACCCACAGGACACAGTGTCCCCCGATTCCCCCTCACCCACAGGACACAGTGTCCCCCGATTCCCCCTCACCCACAGGACACAGTGTCCCCCGATTCCCCCTCACCCACAGGACACAGTGTCCCCCGATTCCCCCTCACCCACAGGACACAGTGTCCCCCGATTCCCCCTCACCCACAGGACACAGTGTCCCCCGATTCCCCCTCACCCACAGGACACAGTGTCCCCCAATCCCCTCCATCACTGGACAATGGAGTCCCCAAATCCCCTGCCCCGCTGGATAGCTACAACCCGATCCCCCTCAGTGCTGCACACAATGTTCCCCCGATTGGGGAACACTGCGTCCACCGAGCAAGGGGGATTGGGGACCACGTTTCTATCCAGCAAGGGGAATTGGGGACCCTGTGTCCAGCGGGGCAGGGAGATTGGAGATCACTGTGTTCACTGGGCAAGGGGAATTGGGGTCCCTGTGTCCAGCGGGGCAGG
This sequence comes from Carcharhinus amblyrhynchos, assembly GCF_965287045.1. Lineage (NCBI taxonomy): Eukaryota > Metazoa > Chordata > Chondrichthyes > Carcharhiniformes > Carcharhinidae > Carcharhinus > Carcharhinus amblyrhynchos. The sequence continues at coordinate 122,327,182 of NC_137330.1, read as the reverse complement.
GAGATTGGAGATCACTGTGTTCACTGGGCAAGGGGAATTGGGGTCCCTGTGTCCAGCGGGGCAGGGAGATTGGAGATCACTGTGTTCACTGGGCAAGGGGAATTGGGGTCCCTGTGTCCAGCGGGGCAGGGAGATTGGAGATCACTGTGTTCACTGGGCAAGGGGAATTGGGGTCCCTGTGTCCAGCGGGGCAGGGAGATTGGAGATCACTGTGTTCACTGGGCAAGGGGAATTGGGGTCCCTGTGTCCAGCGGGGCAGGGAGATTGGAGATCACTGTGTTCACTGGGCAAGGGGAATTGGGGTCCCTGTGTCCAGCGGGGCAGGGAGATTGGAGATCACTGTGTTCACTGGGCAAGGGGAATTGGGGTCCCTGTGTCCAGCGGGGCAGGGAGATTGGAGATCACTGTGTTCACTGGGCAAGGGGAATTGGGGACCCTGTGTCCAGTGGGTAGGGGGATTGGAGATCACTGTGTTCACTGGGCAAGGGGAATTGGGGACCCTGTGTCCAGCGGGGCAGGGAGATTGGAGATCACTGTGTTCACTGGGCAAGGGGAATTGGGGTCCCTGTGTCCAGCGGGGCAGGGAGATTGGAGATCACTGTGTTCACTGGGCAAGGGGAATTGGGGACCCTGTGTCCAGTGGGTAGGGGGATTGGAGATCACTGTGTTCACTGGGCAAGGGGAATTGGGGACCCTGTGTCCAGCGGGGCAGGGAGATTGGAGGTCACTGTATCCATTGGGGAAGGGAGATCAGGGGAACAGTGCTCCTGCAATCTCCACACAAAACCCCCCACAGGAAGCTCAGGACTGAAGAGTTGTTCCACGAAGCAGTTGTCCAATCCATTTGAAATCCTTGGTGCAGAGAGCACATCAGGAGCAGCAAATAAAGTAATAAGTAAGTTCAAAGGAATACAAATCAGTAGTAGGGAAGCAATGGGAGAAAATTCTGAAAGAGAGAATTAACCTCCACTTGGAAATGCATTGGTTAATTTGGCTTTGTCAGAGGGAGGTCACAACTAACAAATTTCTTAGAATTTTTTGAAAATGTGACCAAGTGTGTGGATGAGGAAAGTTCAGCAAGTGTAGTTTATATGGATTTTAGTAAAGCTTTTGACAAAGTTTCACATGGGAGATTTGAGAAAGTTAAAACAGAATTCAGGGAAACTTGGCGAGATGGATCTGAAACTGGCTTAAAAATAAGGTAGTGTAGAAGGCTGGAGGCCAGTGTCCAGCGGTGTACCATAAGGATCAGTACTGGCACCCATATGATATAGAAGAAAATGTTAGGGGGAGGAATGTTAACTAGACTTGCACACATCAATATTTGTAGGGTGGTTAATAGCGAAGATGATGGTCAGAGGTTACAGGAAGATATGGATAGGTTGGTCAGATAGGCAGAGCAATAGCAAGGTGGTATTTAACCCTGATAAGTACAAGGTGATACACTTTGGAAGAAGAAATAAGATGAGGCAGTACTTGATGAATGGCAGGGCACTGGAAATCTCAGAGGATCTTGGGGTACTTCTTCAAATCCCTAAAAGGTGGCAGACCAGGGGAAGAGGATAGTTAAGGAGTCATGTGGGACCCTTGCTTTTATCAGATGTGGTATGAAGTATTAGAGCAAGGAAGTATTGTTGGAGTTGTTCATAACTGGAGTAGTATGTGCAGTTCTGGTCACTGACATTAGGACGAGCAGGGGTACTGAGGACATTCACCAGGATGCTGGCTGGGATTGAGCATTTGAGCTGTAAGAGATCAGATGGGCTTAGATTAATTTCTTTACAGCAAAGAAGGCTGAAGGGGGGCCCTGACTGAGCTGCATAAGATTTTGAGGAGTATGGACATAGTGATGGGGAGCAGCTGTTCCCCTTGGTTGAGCGATGATTCACAAGGAGGCACAGTTTGTGTTAGGAGCAGGAGATTCAGAGGGGATTCGAGAAAAAACAATTTGGAGAATAGTTGAAATCTGGAATTTACTGCCTGAGAAGGTGGGGGAGAGTGGAAACCTCACAACCTGTGAAAATATTTGGAAGAGCACTTGAAATATAATCACTTTCAAGAATATGGGACAAGTGCAGGAAAATGGGAATAGCACAGCTTTAATGGTAATTATAGTCAGTGCAGGCTCAATGGGCCAAATGGCCTTTTCTGCGCTGTATAATATGACAAGTAAATCACTGCTTTGCCTGGAAGGAGGGCTTGGGTCTTGGGAGGTAAGGAAATAAGAAGTAAAAGGATAAGCATCTCCTGCTTATGCTGGGAAGGTAAAATGGGAAAAGGTGAGGTTGTTCAGAAAGATATTTAGGACAGAGTCATAGAATCCTACAGTGCGGAAGGAGGCCATTTAGCCCATTGAGACAGCACTGACCACTATCCCACTCAGGCCCTACCCCATAATCCCATGCATTTACCCTAGCCGGTCCTCGTGAGACTAATGGGCAATTTAACATGGCCAATCCACCAAACCTGCACATCTTTGGACTCTGGAATCTTTAAAATAAAGATTTAGGGGATCTGGGCATCTCCCCCAAGACCAACATTAATTGTCCTGACCAGCATTCGTTTCTTGAGAAGCTAACGAAGAGCTGCTTTCTTGAGCCTGTGATCTCTGAGATGCAGATACGCTCCTTGCGCTGTTAGGGAATAAGTGACAGTGAAGGAACGATGATATATTTCCAAGTCAGAGCACTGAGTGACTTGGAGGAGAACCTTGAGGTGGTCACGTTCCCGGATATGTGCTGCTCTTGTCCGTCCAGACGGTAGAAGTCATGGTTTGGAAGATGGTATATAATGAAGCTTCAGTTCCCACACTGCATCCTGCAGATAGTCTCACAACATCAGGTTAAAGTCCAACAGGTTTATTTGGTAGCACAAGCTTTCGGAGCACTGCTCCATCCTCAGGTGGGTGGTGGAGGAAGTGAATGTTTATAAGAACATAAGAAATAGGAGCAGGAGTAGGCCATCTAGCCCTTCGAGCCTGTCCCGCCATTCAATAAGATCATGGCTGATCTGAAGTGGATCAGTTCCACTTTCCCGCCCTCTCCCCATAACCCTTAATTCCCTTGCCTACCAAAAACCTATCTACCCGTGACTTAAATATATTCAACGAGGTAGCCTCCACCACTTCAATGGGCAGAGAATTCCAGAGACTCACCACCCTTTGAGTGAAGAAGTTCCTCCTCAACTCTGTTCTAAACTGCACCCCCCTTATTTTGAGACTGTGCCCTCTAGTCCTGCTATCCTTTCTAAGCGGAAAGAATCTCTATACCTCTACCCTCTCTATCCCCTTCGTTATCTTATATGTCTCTATAAGATCCCCCCTCATCCTTCTAAACTCCAACGAGTGCAGACCCAGTCTATTCAATCTCTCTTCACAGGCTAACCCCCTCATCTCCAGTATCAGCCTAGTGAACCTTCTCTGTACACACTCCAAGGCCAATGTATCCTTTCACGAATAAGGGGACCAAAACTGCACACAGTACTCCAGCTGCGGCCTCACCAGTGCCCTGTACAGTTGCAGCAAGACCTCCCTACTTTTATATTCAATCCCCCTCGCTATAAAGGCCAGCATTCCATTTGCCTTCTTGATCACCTGCTGCACCTGCAGACTGGGTTTTTGCGATTCGTGCACAAGGACCCCCAGGTCCCTCTGCACCGTAGCATGCTGCAGCTTTTCACCACTTAAATAATAACTCCTCCTACTATTATTTCTACCAAAGTGGATAACCTCACATTTGCTAACAATTAAACTCCATCTGCCAGGTTCTTGCCCACTCACTCAGCCTATCCAGATCTCTGTGCAGACTTTCCGCGCCTTCCACGCAATTCACTTTTCCACTCATCTTCGTGTCATCAGCAAATTTTGTTACCCTTCACTCAGTCCCCTTCCTCCAGATCATCTATATAAATGGTAAACAGTTGAGGCCCCAGCACCGATCCCTGTGGCACTCCACTAGTCACTAACTGCCAACCAGAAAAGCACCCATTTATTCCAACTCTCTGCTTCCTATTACATAGAACATAGAACACTACAGCACAAACAGGCCCTTCGGCCCACAAGTTGCGCCAATCACATCAACACCTACCAATCCATAGACCTATCTATAACCCCCAATCCCACTAAACCCCATATACTCATCCAGAAGTCTTTTAAAAGACCCCAGCGAGTTCGCCTCCACCACCACTGACAGCAGCCGATTCCATTCACTCACCACCCTCTGAGTGAAAAACTTACCCCTAACATCACTTCTGTACTTGCCTCCCCGCACCTTAAATCTGTGTCCTCTCGTAGTGACCATTTCAACCCGGGGAAACGAGGGGAGTGAGTGCCTGCGGGGAGGGGAGTGAATGTTCTGTTTGAAATGCTGACGTTGGAGTGGGGGATGAGGAGATGTATTTGGTGACGCTGGGGGTGGCAATAGTGAAAGGTGATCCATTCAATATGAAGGCTGATGCGGTGGATGGTGAAGTCAGGAGGAACTTTGTCGTTGTTGTGCAGGGTGAGGAGGGCTGAGTCAGAAGTCTGATAAATTGAATAGATACATTCAGTGAGCTGGTTAGCCATGGTACTGGAGAAATCTTCAGATGAAGTAAAGGAATCCAAGGCACTGTGTGCTCATTGGAGCAGGACAAGACCATGTCTAGTACAAGTTGATCAATCTCACATTTACAATTAATTAAACTGATGTGAAGCTGGTTTTGTGGAAGTCATTCACATGTCCATTGTGTGAAGATTAGTTTTCTAAACTCTCTTAAAGAGTTGATTTTAATGTGTCTTTGCTCTATAGTCTATAATGTTCATCTCCTTGCCCCCATCGTGCCCTTGCTCCCAAACCCGGGTCTCTGGCGGTATGAGGCAGCAGTGCTAACCCCACTGTGCCACCATGCCACCCTTCTTCCTCCCTCAGGTCACTGTCTGTGTGGAGTTTACATGTTCTTCCCATGTCTGTGTGGGTTTTCTCTGAGAACTCCAATTTCCTCCCACAGTCCAAAGATGTGTGAGCTAGGTTGATTGGTCATGTTAAACTGCCCCATAGTGTCAGGGGGATTACATAGAACATAGAACACTACAGCACAAACAGGCCCTTCGGCCCACAAGTTGCACCGATCATATCCCTACCTACCAGGCCTATCAAAAACCCTCAATCCCATTAAATCTCATGAACTCATCCAGAATTCTCTTAAAAGACCCAGCGCGTTCACCTCCACCACTGGCAGCCGATTCCACTCACCCACCACCCTCTGAGTGAAAAACTTACTCCTGACATCTCCTCTGTACCTACTCCCCAGCACCTTAAACCTGTGTCCTCTCATAGCGACCATTTCAGCCCTGGGGAATAGCCTTTGAGAATCCACCCACTCTATACCTCTCAACATCTTATAAACCTCTATCAGGTCGCCTCTCAGCCTTCGTCTCTCAAGGGAGAAAAGACCTAGCTCCCTCAACCTATCCTCATAAGGCATGCCTCACAATCCAGGCAACATCCTTGTAAATCTCCTCTGCAGCCTCTCAATAGCTTCCACATCCTTCCTGTTGTGAGGTGACCAGAACTGCGCACAATACTCTAAGTGGGGTCTGACAAGGGTCCTATAAAATTGCAGCATTACCTCCCGACTCCTAAACTCAATCCCTCGATTAACAAAGGCTAGTACACCATACGCCTTCTTGACCACATCCTCCACCTGCAAGGCTGATTTAAGAGTCCTATGGACCTGGACCCCAAGGTCCTTCTGATCCTCTACACTACAAATTAGCAGGACAAATACGTGTGGTTATAGGGATAGGACCTGGATGGGATTGATGTCGATGCAGGCTTGATGAGCCAAGTGGCCGCCTTCTGCACCTTACGAATTTTATGATTCTAAGACGTGGTGCCTAGAACTGCTCAAGGTCTTTGTACAAAGAACAACCCAGCACGGGAAACAGGCCCTTCGGCCCAACGAGCCCGCATCTGATGAAGGCCATCCACCTGAAAATTTAACTTTACTTCTGCCTTCAAAAAGTGTTACAACAAAAAGTAGACAATTCATATAAGCCAGACAAAGATATGGCAGAGAAGGCTGTATGCAGAAACTGCAGTCTGAGAGTTTGTGGGAAGTGAAACTGTCCCAAGCATTAAACAAACGACTGGCCCTTGTAACAAAGGAAATGGAACAACTGTGGGGCACTTGAATCTTCATATAGACTAGGCCAATCAAGTTGACAATAGTTGCCTAGAAGATGAGTTTGTAAAGTATTTTGATGACAGTTCATTGGAACAATACATTGTGGAACACACTAGGGATAAAGCTATCCGAGATTTAATATTGTGTAATGAAGCAGGGTTAATTAGTAATCATGATGTTGATGTGCCGGTGTTGCACTGGGGTAAACACAGTAAAAAGTCTGACAACACCAGGTTTAAGTCCAACCAATTTATTTGATAGTACGCTCATTACTATCAAATAAATCGGTTGGACTTAAACCTGGTGTTGTCAGACTTTTTGCTTAATTAGTAATGACATAGTAGGGATCCACTGGGAAATAGTGATCATAATACCATTTAATTACATATTAAATTTGAAAGTGACATACTCTAATTGCAAACAAGAATCTTAAATTTAAACAAACCCAATTACACAAGTTCAATGGGAGAATGTACTAAGATTAATTGGGTAAATATCTTAAAAGGTATGAAGTTAAATAAACACTGGGAAAATTTCAAAGAAAAAATCCAAAATGTTGAAAAACGATGTCATAGAGTCATAGAGGTTTACAGCATGGAAACAGGCCCTTCGGCCTAACTTGTCCATGCCGATTTTCAAAACTTCAGATCCAGGATCTGTCCTAGTAGATTCAAAGTTGGCAGAGCCCAGCGGTTTTCAAAAAAAAGGGTTGGAGAAAACAGTGAACTACAGGCCAGGTAGCCTAACATTAGTTATTGGGAAAATACTGGAATCTATTATTAAGGAATTCTTAACAATGAACTGAGAAATACATAGCATGTTTCAAACAAATCAACATCACTTTACTAAAGGAAAATCTGTTTGACAAATTTATTAAATTATTATTTTTGAGGATGTAAGTAGTGTAGATAGAGGGAAACCAGTATGTAGTATCCCTGAATTTTCAAAATTTTGATAAAGTACCAAATAAAAAGGACAATAAGCAAAATAAGCAAGTTGGGGTAATACATTAGCATTAGAGGATTGATTAACAAATAGAGAGCAGAGAGTGGACAGAAAGAGGGCTTTTTCAACTTGGCAGGTAGTGAAAAGGGGAGAGCAGCAAGGATCAGTGCTGGGGTCTCAGCTATTTACAATCTATGTTAATGACTTGGATGAAGAGACAGGGAATAATGTATCCAAGTTTGCTGATAACACCAAGCTAGGTGGGAAGGTAAGCTGTGGGTGGATACACTGAGGCTATAGAGAGACATAAGCAGTTTAAGCGGGTGGGCAACAAGGTGGCTAATGCTGTACAATGTAGGGAAGTGTGAAGTTATTCACTTGATCATAAGAATAAAAAAGCAAAATATATTTAAAAGGTGTTAAACTTGTAAGTGTAAATGTTCAAAGAAACTTGGTGTGCTTGTCCAAGGAACACAAAGTTAGGTGCAGCAAGTAATTAGGAAGGCAAGTGGCATATTAGCCTTTGTTGCAAGGGGATTGGAGATCAAGAATAAAGAAGTCTTGTTACAATTGAACAGGGTTTTGGTGAGACCACATCTGGAGCACCTTGTGCAGTTTGGGTCTCCACATTTAAGGGAGATATACTCGCACTGAGATGGTAAAGCAAAGCTTCACAAAATTGGTCCTTGGGATGAGAGGGTTGCGTTTATTGAGTGGCTAAGTAAATCGGGCCTAAACTTCTAGAGTTCAGAAGAATGAGGGGCAATCGTACTTAAACTTGCACAATGCTGAACAGCTTGATATGGTAGATGCTGAGAGATTGCCCAACAAGCAGAAACAATCTAAAGCACAGGGGCAGAGTCTCAGGATAAGGAGTTGATCATTCAGCATGAGATGGAGAGAAATTACCTCATGCTAAGAATGTGAATCTTTGGAATTCTCTACACCAAAAGGTTGTGGATGTTTCATCATTGATTGTATTCAAGGCTGGCATAGATAAAGTTCTGGACTCTCAGGGAATTAAGAAGGCTTGAGTGGAGCATAAGCAACAGCATGGGGTGACTGGGACAAATGGCCTGCTTTTGTCCCATAACGCTTAAGTAAGAAGGATCAAAGGAACTGATTCTATTCAACAACTACAATGTACTCGCTCTGTAAAAGTAATAGCAAGACTATCAGAAGGACAGTCAAAATTGCAGACTATCCAAAACAAGAGAAGCAATAGTTGTAGATGTTACAATAATTTGGGGAAACAGATAGTGACCCAGGATCAGAAGTCCCATATAGTTTGTTGCTCATCTGGTGCAAGGATTTGTCTCAAATGGCATGAAAGGATATTGGAGAGTGAGAAAATCTTATTGTTGTGGTGCATATTGAGACATAGGGAAGAGGAGGCAGCACAGCACCAAAAACGAGAAGCTTTATTAAAAAACAAGGTTGCTCAAGTTATAGTAGCAGATTCCTCATTGTTTGGAGTGTAGCCAGTATGGAAGTAATATCATTGTCTCCTCTGGGTCCTCTCATGATTGAAAAGCCCGATTTACGATTATCTTGGGCTTCATCAGAACTGGCACTTTATGTTGTTGTATGTTTGCATATCACACTTTTACCAAAATTACAGCAAGGGGATTTGATTCTAGTGGAGGAACAGTGTGTGCTGCTACCCCCAGATTCTCCACTCTTCCTGTATGATTCCAGAGGTCAGGAGGACCCAAAAGTCGGTAGCTGAACAGTGGCAATCCATTCAGGTGTTTCTCTGCTTTCATTCTTTACATTTTTTTATTTTACAGGATGTGGGTGTCGCTGGCTAGGTCGACATTTATTGTCCATCCCCAGTTGTCCTCGACAAGGTGGCAATGAGTCACCTTCTTGGACCACTGCAGTTCCTGTGATGTGGGTACATTCACAATGCTGTTGGGAAGGAAGTTCCAGGACGTTGACCCAGCGACAGTGAAAGGAAAGCTCTAAGTCGGGATGGTGAATGAATTGGAGGGGAACTTGCAGGTGGACCTGCTGCCCTTGGCTTCTAGATGGTAGCGGAAGGTGCTGTCAAAGGAGCCTTGGTGAGTTCCTGCAGTGCCTCTTGTTGATGGTATGACTCATCAAATTTAATATCCTGATCCCGTTAGCCTCAAGAGCTATATTTAATTTCCTCTTGAAATCAGATGTTTTGACTTCAACTACATTCTGTGGTTGTGAATTCCACACATTCACCATTTTCTAGGTGAAGAAAATTCTCTCTCACTTCAGTTCTAAAAGGTTCACTCCATATCCTCAAACTATGACCCCCCTAGTTCTGGACTCCCCCACCACTGGGAACACCACTGGGTTGAGTATCCACCTCTCTCAATTTACACCCATTCAAATAATAATGTCTTCCTACTATTGCTACCAAAGTGGATAACCTCACATTTATCCACATTATACTGCATCTGCCACGCAGATGCACACACACTCATCCCGTCCAAATCACACTGAAGCATCTCTGCATCCTCCTCACAGCTCACCCTCCCACCCAAATTTGTATCATCTGCGAATTTGGAGATAAGGCATTCAGTTTCCTCCTCCAAATTATTAACATATAATGTGAATTATTAACATATTGTTAACATAATTATTAACATAATGTAAATTATTAACATATAAATATAATGTTAGAGATGGAAAGGTGGTAGGACTGGAGGGTCTCGATGACATTACTGTTACTAGAGAGGTGGTGCTCGACAGACTGGAGGGGCTGATTGTGGACAAGTCCCCAGGACCGGATGGAATATATCCGAGGGTCCTGAAAGAAATGGCGGAGGTGATAGTGGATGCCTTGGTGGTTATTTTCCAGACGTCGCTGGATTCCGGGGAGGTGCCGGAAGATTGGAAAACGGCTAATGTTACGCCGCTGTTTAAGAAGGGTGCCAGGCAAAAGGCGGGGAATTATAGGCCTGTTAGTTTAACGTCTGTTGTAGGTAAAATGTTAGAATCCGTCATCAAGGAGGAAATAGCGAGGCATCTTGAGGGGAACTGCTTGATAGAGCAGACGCAGCACGGTTTCCGTAAAGGGAAGTCGTGTCTGACAAATTTACTGGAGTTCTATGAGGATGTGTCTAGGGCGGTGGATAGAGGAGAGCCGATGGATGTGGTCTTTCTGGATTTTCAGAAGGCGTTTGACAAGGTACCTCACAAGAGGTTATTACAGAAGGTCAGGGGGCATGGAGTTGGGGGCAGGGTGTTAGCGTGGATAGGGGATTGGCCGTCAAATAGGAGGCAGAGAGTGGGGGTCAATGGGTGCTATTCGGATTGGTGGTTGGTGACTAGTGGAGTGCCCCAGGGGTCGGTGCTGGGGCCTCATCTATTTACCATTTATATAGATGATCTGGAGGAGGGAACCGAGTGTATGGTGTCGAAATTTGCTGATGACACCAAGATTGGTGGAACGGCAAATTGTGCGGAGGGTGGGGAGAGTCTACAGAAGGATCTAGATAGGCTGGGCGAATGGGCCAGGAAATGGCAAATGGAATTTAATGTTGGCAAGTGCGAGGTGGTTTACTTTGGTAGGAATAATGGTAGGAAGGATTATTACTTACGTGGAGAAAAACTGCAGCAGGCGACGGTGCAGAGGGACCTCGGGGTCCTTGTGCATGAGTCGCAAAAACCCAGCCTGCAGGTGCAGCAGGTGGTCAGGAAGGCGAATGGGATGCTGGCCTTCATCGCGAGGGGGATTGAATATAAAAGTAGGGAGGTCTTGCTGCGGCTGTGTAGGGCATTGGTGAGGCCGCAGCTGGAGTACTGTGTGCAGTTTTGGGCGCCGTACTTACGCAAGGATATCTTGGCCTTGGAGGGAGTGCAGAGGAGGTTTACTAGGCTGATGCCGGAGTTGAGGGGGTTGAGCTATGAGGAGAGGCTGAATAGATTAGGCTTGTACTCGTTAGAGTTTAGAAGAATGTGGGGAGATCTCATTGAGACGTATAAGATGATGAATGGGATGGATAGGATAGAGGTGGAGAGACTCTTCCCGCTCAGAAAGGACAGTAGGACTAGGGGGCATAGCCTCAAGTTAAAGCGGGGGGGGGGTTTAGAACAGAGTTGAGGAGGAACTTCTTCACTCAAAGGGTGGTGAATCTCTGGAATTCTCTGCCCATTGAAGTGGTGGAGGCTGCCTCGCTAAATATATTTAAGACGCGGGTTGATGGGTTTTTGATGAGAGAGGGGATTAAGGGTTATGGGGAGAGGGCGGGAATGTGGAACTGAGCCACGACAGATCAGCCATGATCTTATTGAATGGCGGGGCAGGCTCGAAGGGCTAGTTGGCCTACTCCTGCTCCTATTTCTTATGTTCTTATGTTCTTATGAACAGTTGGGGTCCTAGCACAATTCCCTATGTCAGTCACTACCAATCAGAAAGAAATTTGTTTACGCCATCTCTTTGTTTCCTATCGGCTGACCAGCTTTCTATCCTTTTCAAGATATTACCTGCAATTCCATTATACGGCTAGTTTAGTCTAGCTGTTGGTCAACAGCAAACCCTGGATGTTGAATGGCGGATTCAGTGATGGCAATGCCATTTAATGTCATGGGGAAACGGTGATCGTCTGGCACTTACGTGGCATGAATGTTACTTGCCACTTATCAGCCCAAAGCTGACTACTGCGCAGGTCTTGCTGCATTGGGACATGAATTGCTTAATTATCTGAAGTGACGTGAATAGTGCTGAATGTTGTGCAATCATCGATGAACATTCCCATTTCTGACCTTATAATGGAGAGAAAGTCATTAATCAATCAGCTGAAGATTGTTGTGCCGAGGACACTATCCTGAGAGACTCCTGCAGAAATGTCCTGAAGCTGAGATGATTGACCTCCTACTACTCCAACCATCTTCCTTTGTGCCAGGTCTGACTCAACCCAATGGACAGTTTTCTTCCCCCATCCCCCTCAATTCCCACTGATATTAATTTTTCTACTTGATGACCCGCTCGGTCACACGCTGCCTTGATGTCAAGGGCAGTCACTGTCATCTCTCTGGTTCTGCTTTTTGATCTGTGATTGGACCAAGGCTGCAATGAGGTCAGGAGCTGAGTGACCCTGGCAGAATCCAAACTGAGCACCAATAAGCAGGTTAGGTCTCAGATCATGCTGCTTGATAATACTGTTATCAACATGTTCCATCGTTTTGTTGACAATTGAGAGTAGATTGATGGGGCAGTAATTGACTGGGTTGGATTTGTCCTGTTTTGTGTGTACAGGACATACCTGGGCAATTTTCCACATTGCAGTAATTGTATTGGAACAGCTTGTCTAGGGGAGCAGCGATTTCTGGAGTACATGTCATCAGGTCATTGCCAGAACATTGTCAAAACCCACCGCCTTTACAGTATCCAGTATCAAGTGGAATGAATCGAATTAACTGAAAATGTGATGGTGGGGGCGTCCGGAGGAGGCCGAGGTGGATCATCCACTCAGTACTTCTGGGTGAAGACTTCTGCGAATGCTTCAGCCTTGCCTTCTGCAATGATGCGCTGAGCTTCTCCATCATTGAAGATGGAGGTATTTGTGGAGCCTCCTCCTCAAGTGAGTTGTTTAACTGTCCACCACTATCCTGCTGTTTGGCAAGTAGTCCTGTGTTGGTAGTTATCATTGTGCCATGCCTGCTGAAAAACACCAAATACTTAGAGATGCTGTCTTCCATGCCATAATGGACAGAGTTTCACCCTTCCAGTAACTGTCCCTCCACTGTGAGCTTTAACAGGGTTCATCCTGAGGAGGGCTGGATTGTACTTGAAGTGAGGGGCTAAAGATCTGAGGGGTTTCCAATTACAGGTCACACTCCTTTTCACCAGTGAGGCATCAACTAAGACCCATCAGGTGAACAAGGCGAGAGTCACTTCATAACCTTTGAATAATCTCTGGATTACCAAAACATGCAAACTGGCAAAGAGATAAACAAACGAGGGAGGTAAACATGAGGCTAATGTAGTTGGGTATGGCATGGACCAAACCAAATTACTGCAGATGCTAGAAATCTGAAACAAAAACAGAAAATGTTGGAAAATCTCAGCAGATCTGGCAGCATCTATAGAGAGAGAACACAGTTAGCATCTCAGGTCAGAACTGCTCTGTTCTGTCTGACTTGGTGTTCAAATGCTGTGGTGGTCAGCTGACCTGGTAGAAATAGAAGCAGATGGGGATTGGGAGGAAGCACTTGTGGCTCAGGGCGTGGCCCAAGTGGTTGTGCAATAAAAGATCCTCATTAATTTAGCTAGTTAAGTTGGTTTCTTTGTTTATTAATGTTTACCACTGGAGGATTCTTACTGCGGATGAACACCAGATGCCAGCCCTGGACCTGGAAGAAACATTTGTACCATTGAGACAAACCCCAACCGAACCAGGCTGGGATCAGGGAAGGATAAATAGGATGGTTACAATGGGTTACAACCATTCAGTTACAAATGGTGACAAGCATGCAGTGGTTTAAACTGAATGGTGTTACAATGCTGGCTTTATCAAATGGTTATGCTTTAAATTGTCTCTAATGCAGGGTAAGCAGGAGTAACAAAGAAGAATGTGAGATTTGCTTTTAGATCTGCGCAAGATATGATCATGTGACCTAGCTGCCATGGGGCCCAAGTCTGGTCTATTGAAACTCTCAAGTGCCAGGTTCAGACCTGAACACACTGGCACAGCAGCCTTGTGCAAACTTATAGACACTTAGTCAGACAAACGCAATGATCCTGGAGGCAGAAACAAAGATGTTGCAACAGGAAAGTTTTGGTCTGAGAACAAAATGGTGGTGAGAATGAATTTCCCATTTGAAAAGTGGACTTTAACGAGATGCAGAGATGAGAAATCACTAGATGGTGCCTTGCTGCTGGAAGTTCACTTGGGCACATTCAGAAAAACCCACTGAAGGGATTTTTTAAAGTCTCTGGAAAACTTACCCCAGCATTAAAGAGAGAAGAAAACCTGTTGAAATGCCTGGAAGTATTGCGAGATTGAAAGCGAGGCCAAGATTCTGCTGAGGTGAGGCATAATGTACAGAGTCATAGAGGGTTACAGCATGGAAACAGGCCCTTTGGCCCAACTTGTCCATGCCACCCTTTTTTCACCCCAAGCTAATTCCAATTGCCTGCATTTGACCCATATCCCTCTATTCCCTATCTAAATGCTTTTCAAAAGACAACATCGTACCAATCTCTACTACTACCTCTGGCAGCTTGCTCCAGACACTCACCACCCTCTGTATGAAAAAATTGCCCCTTTGGAAACTTCTGTATCTCTCCCCTCTCACCTTAAACCTGTGCCCTCTAGTTTTAGACTCCCCTACTTTTGGTAAAAGATATTGACTATCTAGCTGATCTATGCCCCTCATTATTTTATAAACCTCTATAAGATTACCCCTCAGCCTCCTACACTCCAGAGTAAAAAGTCCCAGTCTATCCAGCCTCTTCTTATAACTCAAACCATCAAGTCCCTTCCCGTTGCAATCAGAAATAACTTTCTTCACTGTCCACTATGCCACCAATCTTGGTGTCGTCTGCAAACTTACTAATCATGTCTCCTATATTCTCATCCAAATCATTAATATAAATGACAACTAACAGTGCACCCAGCACTGATCCCTGAGACACACCGCTGGTCACAGGCCTCCAGTTTGAAAAGCAACCCACTACCACCACTCTCTGGCTTCTGTCATCAAGCCAATTTTGTATCCATTTAGATAACTCACCTTGGATCCCATGGGACTTAACCGTATGCAACAACTTACCATGTGGTACCTTGTCAAAGACCTTGCTAAAGTCCATGTAGACAACATCAACTGCCCTCATCTACCTTCTCGGTTACCACTTCAAAAAACTCAATTAAGTTTGTGAAACATGATTTTCCACTCACAAAGCCATGCTGACTGTCCTTAATCAGTCCTTATGTCTCTGAATACCTGTAAATCCTGTCTCTCAAAATACCTTCCAACAATTTACCCACCACAGATGTGGGGCTCACTGGCCTGTAATTCCCAGGCTTTTCCCTGCAGCCCATTTTAAACAAAGGCACAACATTTCCCACTCTCTGATCTTCAGGTACCTCACCTGTGACTATCGATGATTCAAATATCTCGATTCGGGAACCCACAATTTCCTCCCTAGCCTCCCACAATGTCCTGGGATACACTTCATCAGGTCCCGGGGATTTAAGACTTCCAGCATCTCCTTCTCCGTAATATGTACACTCCTCAAGACATCATTATTTATTTCCCCAAGTTCCCTAACATCCATAGGCGTGACATGAGCTTATCAATCATGTTAAGAAGCGAATAAGGAATACCTGCTCGATAGTTTAGAGTTATCCCCTAACTGGTGTTTAATCGGTATTATTTTAACTTGTTTGCTACGTTAAAAGTCTTAAAATTTGAAATCTTTTCATGTGATCTTTTGAGTCAGTTGCTGGGAATTCAAATCCCTTTTCAAAAGTGATGTGTTTCAATGAGGATCATAATTGGGAAAGGAATGCAAAAGGAAACTTTAGTATGAATATTTAAAAAGAGAATATAGAATAACAGAAAATGAAAAAATGTAAAGTAATTAGGAGTGAGAAAAAAGGGAAATATTTAAATGCAGAACATTAAAGTGTGTGAACCATATAAGTACAAGTTGGATAACACATAATGGATTGCAGACACATAATTTGGACATCATGTTATGGTGGTCGTTATGGAGACAGGGCTGTATGACAGCCAATGCTGGAAATTAGGTACATCAGGCTTTTTAATACATTCATTTACGAGATTTGGGTGTTGCTGGCGAGGCCAGTATTTACTGCCCAGTCCTAATTGCCCTTGTTCAGCTGTCTCTTGAACTGCTGCAATGCCTGAGGGGTAGATACACCCACAATGTTGTTAGGGAGGAAGTTCCAGGATTTTGACCCAGTGACAGTGAAGGAACAGTGATATATTTCCAAGCCAGGACGGTATGTGGCTTCAAGGTGAAACTCCTGATGGTGGTGTTCACATGAATTTGCTGTCCTTGTCTTTTCTGATGGCAGACGGCCATGGGTTTGGAATGTTATAATGTTCACAGAAAAGACAGGAGACAAGAGGAGGAAGTGCCTTAGTGATGAAGAAGAATAAAGTTACTTCACTGGTAATAGAATATAATGAGAAGCAAACCCAGTAGTGGAGACTTTATGCATAGAATGAAGAAATAAAAAAGGATGTGGAAGTTGACGTATAGTTTTCCTGGTTGTAGCTACAAAGTTATAGAATAAATAAATGCAGTGATTGACAGACAATTTGGTAGCAAAGGCAGGGTGCTTGTAATGGCAGACAGATGGCGTTCTCTGCAAACAATCTGTCCAAGTACTATTTGCATCATGTGTGAACTGTAAACATTCCCGTACAGGAAAAGTTAATTCTGCTCTGAGAAATATCCCCTAACCCCAACACCATCAGGATAGTTTTTCACCATCATATCCCACATAAGTAACAGTATAAACCCACGTAGCAGCATTCAAATTTGTCTCACATAAGACCCACAAATCTGAGTTACTTATCTCATCATTCTGGGTGATATTTATATCCAGGTCATACAAGGTAAAGCTCAGTTTGCAATTTATGCTTAAAGATCATTAATAAGAGACAACATGGGCGAGACTCTATGCCCTCACTCGACCCGAGACCGGAAAATCCCACCAGATGTCAACAGACCTTCACATTATCTGCCATTTGCCCTCCGATTCCCGTGGCAGACGGGAAGGTAGAATTCCGACATATCTATCTGTGTTTGAGTGCGAGAGATGAGACAGCAATACCAGACAATATATACGTATAAGAGAAAGAGGCAGAGACAGCGATACCACACAATATATATCTGTGTCTGAGACAGAAAGAGAGAGAGAGGCAGGAAGGAAGAGGCAGGAAGGAAGAGAGAGAGAGGCAGGAAGAAAGAGAGAGAGAGGCAGAAAGAAAGAGAGAGAGAGGCAGAAAGAAAGAGAGAGAGAGGCAGAAAGAAAGAGAGAGGCAGAAAGAAAGAGAGAGAGAGGCAGAAAGAAAGAAAGAGAGAGGCAGAAAGAGAGAGAGAGAGAGGCAGAAAGAAAGAGAGAGAGAGGCAGAAAGAAAGAGAGAGAGAGGCAGAAAGAAAGAGAGAGGCAGAAAGAAAGAGAGAGAGAGGCAGAAAGAAAGAAAGAGAGAGAGAGGCAGAAAGAAAGAGAGAGAGAGGCAGAAAGAAAGAGAGAGAGAGGCAGAAAGAAAGAAAGAGAGAGGCAGAAAGAAAGAGAGAGAGAGGCAGAAAGAAAGAGAGAGGCAGAAAGAAAGAGAGAGAGAGGCAGAAAGAAAGAGAGAGAGAGGCAGAAAGAAAGAGAGAGAGAGGCAGAAAGAGAGAGAGAGGCAGAAAGAGAGAGAGAGGCAGAAAGAGAGAGAGAGGCAGAAAGAAAGAAAGAGAGAGGCAGAAAGAAAGAGAGAGGCAGAAAGAAAGAGAGAGAGAGGCAGAAAGAAAGAAAGAGAGAGGCAGGAAGAAAGAGAGAGAGAGGCAGGAAGAAAGAAAGAGAGAGGCAGAAAGAAAGAGAGAGAGAGGCAGAAAGAAAGAGAGAGAGAGGCAGAAAGAAAGAGAGAGAGAGGCAGAAAGAAAGAGAGAGAGAGGCAGAAAGAAAGAAAGAGAGAGGCAGAAAGAAAGAGAGAGAGAGGCAGAAAGAAAGAAAGAGAGGCAGAAAGAAAGAGAGAGAGAGGCAGAAAGAAAGAGAGAGAGAGGCAGAAAGAAAGAAAGAGAGAGGCAGAAAGAAAGAAAGAGAGAGGCAGAAAGAAAGAGAGAGAGAGGCAGAAAGAAAGAGAGAGAGAGGCAGAAAGAAAGAAAGAGAGAGAGAGGCAGAAAGAAAGAAAGAGAGAGGCAGAAAGAAAGAGAGAGAGAGGCAGAAAGAAAGAAAGAGAGAGGCAGAAAGAAAGAGAGAGAGAGGCAGAAAGAAAGAGAGAGAGAGGCAGAAAGAAAGAAAGAGAGAGAGGCAGAAAGAAAGAGAGAGGCAGGAAGAAAGAGAGAGGCAGAAAGAAAGAAAGAGAGAGGCAGAAAGAAAGAAAGAGAGAGGCAGAAAGAAAGAGAGAGAGAGGCAGAAAGAAAGAGAGAGGCAGAAAGAAAGAAAGAGAGAGAGAGGCAGAAAGAAAGAAAGAGAGAGAGGCAGAAAGAAAGAAAGAGAGAGGCAGAAAGAGAGAGAGAGGCAGAAAGAAAGAGAGAGAGAGGCAGAAAGAAAGAGAGAGAGAGGCAGAAAGAAAGAGAGAGAGAGGCAGAAAGAAAGAGAGAGAGAGGCAGGAAGAAAGAGAGAGAGAGGCAGAAAGAAAGAGAGAGGCAGAAAGAAAGAGAGAGAGAGGCAGAAAGAAAGAAAGAGGCAGAAAGAAAGAGAGAGAGAGGCAGAAAGAAAGAGAGAGAGAGGCAGAAAGAAAGAGAGAGAGAGGCAGAAAGAAAGAGAGAGGCAGAAAGAAAGAGAGAGGCAGAAAGAAAGAAAGAGAGAGAGAGGCAGGAAGAAAGAGAGAGAGAGGCAGGAAGAAAGAGAGAGAGAGGCAGAAAGAAAGAAAGAGAGAGGCAGAAAGAAAGAGAGAGGCAGAAAGAAAGAGAGAGGCAGAAAGAAAGAAAGAGAGAGGCAGAAAGAAAGAGAGAGAGAGGCAGAAAGAAAGAAAGAGAGAGGCAGAAAGAAAGAGAGAGAGAGGCAGAAAGAAAGAAAGAGAGAGGCAGAAAGAAAGAGAGAGAGAGGCAGAAAGAAAGAGAGAGGCAGAAAGAAAGAGAGAGGCAGAAAGAAAGAAAGAGAGAGAGAGGCAGGAAGAAAGAGAGAGAGAGGCAGGAAGAAAGAGAGAGAGAGGCAGAAAGAAAGAAAGAGAGAGGCAGAAAGAAAGAGAGAGAGAGGCAGAAAGAAAGAGAGAGAGAGGCAGAAAGAAAGAAAGAGAGAGGCAGAAAGAAAGAGAGAGAGAGGCAGAAAGAAAGAGAGAGAGAGGCAGAAAGAAAGAGAGAGGCAGAAAGAAAGAGAGAGGCAGGAAGAAAGAGAGAGGCAGAAAGAAAGAAAGAGAGAGGCAGAAAGAAAGAGAGAGAGAGGCAGGAAGAAAGAGAGAGAGAGGCAGAAAGAAAGAAAGAGAGAGGCAGAAAGAAAGAGAGAGAGAGGCAGAAAGAAAGAGAGAGAGAGGCAGAAAGAAAGAGAGAGAGAGGCAGAAAGAAAGAGAGAGAGAGGCAGAAAGAAAGAAAGAGAGAGGCAGAAAGAAAGAGAGAGGCAGAAAGAAAGAGAGAGGCAGGAAGAAAGAGAGAGGCAGAAAGAAAGAAAGAGAGAGGCAGAAAGAAAGAGAGAGAGAGGCAGAAAGAAAGAAAGAGAGAGGCAGAAAGAAAGAGAGAGAGAGGCAGAAAGAAAGAGAGGGAGAGGCAGAAAGAAAGAGAGAGAGAGGCAGAAAGAAAGAGAGAGGCAGAAAGAAAGAGAGAGGCAGAAAGAAAGAAAGAGAGAGGCAGAAAGAAAGAAAGAGAGAGGCAGAAAGAAAGAGAGAGAGAGGCAGAAAGAAAGAGAGGGAGAGGCAGAAAGAAAGAGAGAGAGAGGCAGAAAGAAAGAGAGAGAGAGGCAGAAAGAAAGAAAGAGAGAGGCAGAAAGAAAGAGAGAGGCAGAAAGAAAGAGAGAGAGAGGCAGAAAGAAAGAGAGAGAGAGGCAGGAAGAAAGAGAGAGAGAGGCAGAAAGAAAGAAAGAGAGAGGCAGAAAGAAAGAGAGAGGCAGAAAGAAAGAGAGAGAGAGGCAGAAAGAAAGAGAGAGGCAGAAAGAAAGAGAGAGAGAGGCAGAAAGAAAGAGAGAGAGAGGCAGAAAGAAAGAGAGAGGCAGGAAGAAAGAGAGAGAGAGGCAGAAAGAAAGAGAGAGAGAGGCAGAAAGAAAGAGAGAGGCAGGAAGAAAGAAAGAGAGAGGCAGAAAGAAAGAGAGAGGCAGAAAGAAAGAGAGAGGCAGAAAGAAAGAAAGAGAGAGGCAGAAAGAAAGAAAGAGAGAGGCAGAAAGAAAGAGAGAGAGAGGCAGAAAGAAAGAGAGGGAGAGGCAGAAAGAAAGAGAGAGAGAGGCAGGAAGAAAGAAAGAGAGAGGCAGAAAGAAAGAGAGAGAGAGGCAGGAAGAAAGAGAGAGAGAGGCAGAAAGAAAGAAAGAGAGAGGCAGAAAGAAAGAGAGAGGCAGAAAGAAAGAGAGAGAGAGGCAGAAAGAAAGAGAGAGGCAGAAAGAAAGAGAGAGAGAGGCAGAAAGAAAGAGAGAGAGAGGCAGAAAGAAAGAAAGAGAGAGGCAGAAAGAAAGAGAGAGGCAGAAAGAAAGAGAGAGGCAGAAAGAAAGAGAGAGGCAGAAAGAAAGAGAGAGGCAGAAAGAAAGAGAGAGGCAGAAAGAAAGAAAGAGAGAGGCAGGAAGAAAGAGAGAGAGAGGCAGAAAGAAAGAAAGAGAGAGGCAGAAAGAAAGAAAGAGAGAGGCAGAAAGAAAGAGAGAGGCAGAAAGAAAGAGAGAGAGAGGCAGAAAGAAAGAAAGAGAGAGGCAGAAAGAAAGAGAGAGGCAGAAAGAAAGAGAGAGGCAGAAAGAAAGAGAGAGGCAGAAAGAAAGAAAGAGAGAGGCAGGAAGAAAGAGAGAGAGAGGCAGAAAGAAAGAGAGAGAGAGGCAGAAAGAAAGAAAGAGAGAGGCAGAAAGAAAGAGAGAGGCAGAAAGAAAGAGAGAGGCAGAAAGAAAGAGAGAGGCAGAAATAAAGAAAGAGAGAGGCAGGAAGAAAGAGAGAGAGAGGCAGAAAGAAAGAGAGAGAGAGGCAGAAAGAAAGAGAGAGAGAGGCAGAAAGAAAGAAAGAGAGAGGCAGAAAGAAAGAAAGAAAGAGGCAGAAAGAAAGAGAGAGGCAGAAAGAAAGAGAGAAAGAGGCAGAAAGAAAGAGAGAGAGAGGCAGAAAGAAAGAGAGCGGCAGGAAGAAAGAGAGAGAGAGGCAGAAAGAAAGAAAGAGAGCGGCAGGAAGAAAGAGAGAGGCAGAAAGAAAGAGAGCGGCAGGAAGAAAGAGAGAGAGAGGCAGAAAGAAAGAGAGCGGCAGGAAGAAAGAGAGAGAGAGGCAGCGATATCAGACATTAAATATCAGTGTCTGCGAGAGAGTGAGGGCGAGCGAGCAAGCGATAACAGACAATATATATGTGTCTGAGAGAGGGGGAGACAGCGATACCAGACAGTACATATCTGTGTCTGAGACAGACATGGTGATGCCAGGCAATATTTATCTGTGTCTGAGAGAGAGAGAGAGAGAGAGACAGGCAGTGATACCAGACAACATAAATCCGTGTGAGAGAGAGATAGTGATACTAGGCGATATTTATCTGTGCCGGAGAGACAGACAGTCAGCGATACCGGACATTACATATCTGAGTCTGAGAGAGACAGATAGACAGATAGTGATAGCAGACAATATATATGTGAGTCTAAGAGACAGACAGCGATACCAGACAATATATATCTGTGTCTGAGAGAGAGAGACAGACAGACAGCGATACCAGACAATATATATCTACGTCCGAGAGAGAGACAGCGATACCAGACAATATATATCTGTGTCTGAGACAGAGAGAGAGACAGCGATACCAAACAATATATATCTGTGTCTGAGAGAGACAGAGATACCAGACAATAAATATCAGTGTCTGAGAGAGAGGCAGCAATACCAGACAATATATATCAGTGTCTGAGAGACAGACAGCGATACCGAACAATATATATCTATGTCTGAGAGACAGACAGCGATAGCAGACAATATATATCAGTGTCTGAGAGAGAGACAGCGATACCAGACAATATACATTAGTGTCTGACGGAGAGACAGCGATACCAGACAATATATATGTGTCTGACAGAGAGACAGCGATACCAGACAACATATATCAGTGTCTGAGAGAGAGACAGTGATACCAGACAATATATATCAGTGTCTGACAGAGAGACAGCGATACCAGACAATATATATCAGTGTCTGACAGAGAGACAGCGACACCAGACAATATATATCTGTGTCTGACAGAGAGAGAGAGAGAGACAGCGATATCAGACAATATACATTAGTGTCTGACGGAGAGACAGCGATACCAGACAATATATATGTGTCTGACAGAGAGACAGCGATACCAGACAACATATATCAGTGTCTGAGAGAGAGACAGCGATACCAGACAATATATATCAGTGTCTGACAGAGAGACAGCGATACCAGACAATATATATCAGTGTCTGACAGAGAGACAGCGACACCAGACAATATATATCTGTGTCTGAGAGAGAGAGAGAGAGAGAGAGACAGCGATATCAGACAATATATATCTGTGTCTGACAGAGAGAGGGCGATACCAAACAATATATATCTGTGTCTGAGAAGAGAGAGAGAGGGAGTGATACCAGACAATATATATCAGTGTGAGAGAGACAGCGATACCAGACAACATATATCTGTGTCTGAGAGAGAGAGACAGCGATACCAGACATATATATCACTGTCTGAGAGAGAGAGAGACAGCGATACCAGACAATATATATCAGTGTCTGAGAGAGAGAGAGAGACAGCGATGCCAGACAATATATATCTGCGTGAGAGAGACAGCGATAGCAGACAAGATACATCAGTGTCTGAGAGAGAGAGAGACAGCGATAGCAGACAATATATATCTGTATCTGAGACAGACAGACAGCGATACCAGACAATATATATCCGTGTCTGAGAGAGAGAGAGACAGCAATACCAGACAATATATACCTGTGTCTGAGAGAGAGAGTGAGAGAGACAGCAATACCAAACAATATATATCTGTGTCTGAGAGAGAGAGACAGCGATAGCAGACAATATATATCCATGTCTGAGACAGAGAGACAGCAATACCAGACAATATATATCTGTGTCTGAGACAGAGAGACAGTGATACCAGACAATATATATGTGTCTGAGACAGAGAGAGAGACAGCGATACCAGACAACATATATCTGTGTCTGAGAGAGAGAGACAGCGATACCAGACAATATATATCTGTGTCTGAGACAGAGAGAGACAGCGATACCAGACAATATATATCTGTGTCTGAGAGAGAGAGACAGTGATACCAGACAATATATATGTGTCTGAGACAGAGAGAGAGACAGCGATACCAGACAACATATATCTGTGTCTGAGAGAGAGAGACAGCGATACCAGACAATATATATCTGTGTCTGAGAGAGAGAGAGACAGTGATACCAGACAAGAGACTCTTCCCGCTCAAAAAAGACAGTAGGACTAGGGGGCACAGCCTCAAGATAAAGGGGGGGCGGTTTAGAACGGAGTTGAGGAGGAACTTCTTCACTCAAAGGGTGGTGAATCTCTGGAATTCTCTGCCCGTTGAAGTGGTGGAGGCTGCCTCGCTAAATATTTTTAAGACGCGGGTTGATGGGTTTTTGATAAGAGAGGGGATTAAGGGTTATGGGGAGAGGGCGGGAAAGTGGAACTGAGCCACGACAGATCAGCCATGATCTTATTGAATGGCGGGGCAGGCTCGAAGGGCTAGATGGCCTACTCCTGCTCCTATTTCTTATGTTCTTATGTTAATATATATCTGCGTCTGAGAGAGAGAGAGACAGCGATAGCACACAATATATATCAGTGTCTGAGAGAGACAGAGACAGACAGCGATACCAGACAATATATATCTGTGTCTGAGACAAAGAGAGACAGCGATACCAGACAATATATATGTGTGTGAGAGAGAGACAGACAGCGATACCAGACAATATATATCTGTGTCTGAGACAGAGACAGTGATACCAGACAATATATATCAGTGTCTAAGAGAGAGAGAGAGACAGCGATACCAAACAATATATATCTGTGTCTGAGAGAGAGAGAGACAGACAGCGATAGCAGACAAAATATACGTGTTTGTGAAAGCGAGAAAGACAGCGATACCAGACAATATATATCTGAGAAAGAGAGAGACAGCGATACCAGACAATATATATCTGTGTCTGAGAGAGAGACAGAGACAGCGATACCAGACAATATATATCTGTCTGAGAGAGAAAGAGAGACAGTGATACCTGACAATATATATCTGTGTCTGAGAAAGAGAGAGACAGCAATTCTAGACACTATATGTCAGTGTCTCAGAGAGAGACAGACAGCGATAGCAGACAATATATATCTGGGTCTGAGAGAGAGAGGGACACCAAATACCAGACAATATATATCTGTGTCTGAGAGAGAGAGAGAGACAGTGATACCAGACAATATATATTAGTGTCTCAGAGAGAGACAGACAGTGATACCGGACAATATATATCAGTGTCTGAGAGAGAGAGTGACAGCGAAACCAGACAATATATATCTCTGTCTGAGACAGAGAGAAAGAGAGACAGTGATACCAGATAATATATATCAGTGACCGAGAGAGACAGCCAGCGATACCAGACAATATGTATGTGTCTGAGACAGAGAGACAGCGATACCAGACAATATATATCTGTGTCTGAGGGAGAGAGAGAGACAGCGATACCAAACAATATATATGTGTCTGAGAGAGAGAGAGAGAGACAGCGATACCAGACAATATTATCTGTGTCTGAGAGACAGAGACAGACAGACAGCGATACCAGACAATATATATCTGTGTCTGAGAGGGAGAGAGAGAGACAGCGATACCAGACAATATATAAGAACATAACATAAGAACATAAGAAATAGGAGCAGGAGTAGGCCATCTAGCCCTTCGAGCCTGCCCCGCCATTCAATAAGATCATGGCTGATCTGTCGTGGCTCAGTTCCACTTTCCCGCCCTCTCCCCATAACCCTTAATCCCCTTGCCTATCAAAAACCTATCAACCCGCGTCTTAAATATATTTAGCGAGGCAGCCTCCACCACTTCAACAGGCAGAGAATTCCAGAGATTCACCACCCTTTGAGTGAAGAAGTTCCTCCTCAACTCCGTTCTAAACTGCCCCCCCCCCCCCCCCCCCCCCCTTTATCTTGAGGCTGTGCCCCCTAGTCCTACTGTCCTTTCTGAGCAGGAAGAGCCTCTCCACCTCTATCCTATCCATCCCATTCATCATCTTATACGTCTCAATGAGATCTCCCCTCATTCTTCTAAACTCTAACAAGTACAAGCCTAGTTTATTCAGCCTCTCCTCATAGCTCAACCCCCTCAACTCCGACATCAGCCTAGTGAACCTCCTCTGCACTCCCTCCAAGGCCAAAATATCCTTGCGTAAGTGCGGCGACCAAAACTGCACACAGTACTCCAGCTGCGACCTCACCAGTGCCCTGTACAGTTGCAGCAAGACCTCCCTACTTTTATATTCAATCCCCCTCGCGATGAAGGCCAGCATCCCATTCGCCTTCCTGACCACCTGCTGCACCTGCAGGCTGGGTTTTTGCGACTCATGCACAAGGACCCCGAGGTCCCTCTGCACCGTCGCCTGCTGCAGTTTTTCGCCATGTAACTAACAGTCCTTCCTACCATTATTCCTACCAAAGTGGACAACTTCACACTTGTCAACATTAAATTCCATTTGCCAGTTCCTGGCCCATTCGCCCAGCCTATCTAGATCCTTCTGCAGACTTTCCACACCCTCCGCACAATTTGCCGTTCCACCAATCTTGGTGTCATCAGCAAATTTCGACACCATACACTCGGTTCCCTCCTCCAGATCATCTGTATAAATGGTAAATAGCTGAGGCCCCAACACCGACCCCTGGGTCACTCCACTAGTCACCAACTGCCAATCCGAATAGCACCCATTGACCCCCACTCTCTGCATCCTATTTGACAGCCAATCCCCTATCCACGCTAACACCCTATCCCCAACTCCATGCCCCCTGACCTTCTGTAATAACCTCTTGTGAGGTACCTTGTCAAACACCTTCTGAAAATCAAGAAACACCACATTCACCGGCTCTCATCTATCCACTGCCCTAGACCCATCCTCATAGAACTCCAATAAATTCGTCAGACACAACTTCCCCTGAACAAAACCGTGCTGCGTCTGCTCTATCAAACAATTCTCCTCAAGATGCCTCGCTATTTTCTCCTTGATCACAGATTCTAACATTTTACCTACAACAGACGTTAAACTAACAGGCCTATAATTCCCTGCCACCCTTCTTAAACAACGGCGTAACATTAGCCGTTTTCCAATCTTCCAGCACTTCCCCGGAATCCAGCGACGTTTGGAAAATAATCACCAAGGCATCCACTATCACCTCTGCCATGTCTTTCAGAACCCTTGGATGCATTCCATCCGGTCCTGGGGATTTGTCCACAATCAGTCCCTCCAGTCTGTCGAGCACCACCTCTCTAGTAACAATAATGTCATTCAGGCCCTCCACTCCTACCATCTTTCCATCGCTAACACCCGGCAAACTATTCACGTCCTCCTCCGTGAAGACAGAAACAAAAAAGTTATTCAAGGCCTCAGCCATTTCCCCATCCCCTACCACTAAGTCCCCCCTCTCATCCTCTAAGGGTCCAACGTTCACCCTAGCCAGCCTCTTCCTTTTTATATATTTATAAAAACTCTTGCTATCCTTTTTTATATTAAGCGCTAGCCCAGCTTCATAGTTTATCCTACCCTTCTTTATCAACTTCTTCGTCATTCTTTGTTAATATTTAAACGTCTCCCAATCCTCTTCTTGCCCACTACTCTTAGCCACTCTAAACGCATCCACTTTTAATTTAACACTTTCCTTTACCTCCTTCATTATCCACGGCTGATCATCTCTCCTCCTACGATCCTTTTTAACCATTGGAATAAATTTCTGCTGAGCACCAAGAAAGACCTCCTTAAAGATCCTCCACTGTTCCTCAGCAGACCTACCTTCCAATGCGCTCCCCCAATCAACATTCGCCAATTCCTCTCTCATCCTACCATACTCCCCTCTGTTCAAACAAAGGACACATGTCCGGGAACCCACTTTCTCCTCCTCCATCTGCATCAGAAACTCCACCATACAATGATCACTCTCCCCAAGAGGATCCTTCACCACAAGGTCCCTAATTCTACCCGCCTCATTACATAACACCAGATCCAAGATAGCTCGCTCCCTTGTCGGCTCCAACACACACTGTTCAAGGAAACTATCCCGGCAGCATTCCAAGAACTCTTCCTCAAGCCCACCGCGTCCTACATGGGTTGACCAATCAATATATGGATTGAAATCCCCCATAATTATCGCCGTCCCTTTCCTGCACGCCGCACTTATTTGCGTGTTAACAGCCGCCCCACCTCCAGATCATTATTTGGGGGCCTTTAGACGACGCCCACCAGCGTCTTCCTCCCTTTGCTGTTCCTAAACTCCATCCACAACGATTCCACTTTCTGCTCTTTGGCTCCTATATCATCCCTTACTACCACCCTGATGCTATCCTTAATCAGCAGAGCTACGCTCCCCCCTTTTTCCTCCTGCCTATCCTTCCTAAACACTTGATACCCCTGGACATTCAGCTCCCAGTCCCTGTCACCTTGCAGCCACGTCTCTGTAATGGCCACCAGATCATATCATTTGTGCTGATCTGCGCCACCAGCTCATTCACTTTATTCCGAATGCTTCGTGCATTCAGATAAAGTGCCTTCATCATATATCTGTGTCTGAGGGAGAGACAGAGAGAGAGAAACAGTGACACCAGACTATATCTGTGTCTGAGAGAGAGAGACAGCGATACCAGACAACATATATCAGTGTCTGAGAGAGAGAGAGAGAGACAGCGATACCAGACAATATATATCTGTGTCTGAGAGGGGGACAGCGATACCAGACAATATATATCAGTGTCCGAGAGAGAGGGACAGCGATTGCAGACAATATATATCTGTGTGAGAGAGAGACAGCGATACCAAACAATATATATCAGTGTCTGAGAGAGAGACAGACAGACAGCGATGCCAGACAATATATATGTGTCTGAGAGAGAGAGAGAGAGAGAGACAGCGATACCAAACAATATAATCTGTGTCTGAGAGAGAGACAGCGATACCAGACAATATATATCAGTGTCTGAGAGAGAGAGAGAGACAGCGATACCAGACAATATATATCAGTGTCCGAGACAGAGAGAGACACAGGCAGCGATACCAGACAATATATAAGTGTCTGAGAGAGAGAGACAGCAATGCCAGGCAATATATATCTGTGTCTGAGAGAGAGAGACAGCGATACCAGACAATATATATCTGTGTCTGAGACAGAGAGAGAGAGAGACAGCGATACCAGACAATATATATCTGTGTCTGAGAGAGAGAGAGTGAGACAGCGATACCAGACAATATATATCAGTGTCTGAGGGAGAGAGAGAGACAGCGATACCAAACAATATATATCTGCGTCTGAGACAGAGAGAGAGAGAGACAGCGATACCAGACAATATATGTCAGTGTCTGAGGGAGAGAGAGAGAGAGAGACAGCGATACCAAACAATATATATCTGTGTCTGAGACAGAGAGACAGCAATACCAGACAATATATATCAGTGTCTGAGACAGAGAGAGACACAGACAGCGATACCAGACTATATCAGTGTCTGAGAGAGAGAGACAGCAATACCAGACAATATATCAGTGTCTGAGACAGAGAGAGAGAGAGAGAGAGAGAGACAGCGATACCAGACAATATATGTCAGTGTCTGAGGGAGAGAGAGAGAGAGAGACAGCGATACCAAACAATATATATCTGTGTCTGAGAGAGGGACAGCGATTGCAGACAATATATATCTGTGAGAGAGAGAGACAGCGATACCAAACAATGTATATTAGTATCTGAGAGAGAGACAGACAGACAGCAATACCAGACGATATATATCTGTGTCGGAGAGAGCCAGCGATAGCAGACAATATATATGTGTCTGACAGAGAGAGAGAGACGATACCAGACAATATATATCTGTGTCTGAGAGAGAGAGAGACAGCGATACCGGACAATATATATGTGTCTGAGAGACAGAGACAGTGATACCAAACAATATATATCAGTGTCTGAGAGAGAGAGACAGACAGCGATACCAGACAATATATATCTATGTCTGGGAGAGAGAGAGAGAGAGAGAGACAGCGATACCAGACAATATATATCTGTGTCTGAGAGACAGTGATACCAGACAATATATATCTGAGTCTGAGAGAGAGAGAGAGAAACAGCAATACCAGACATTATATATCTGTGTCTGAGAGACAGACAGTGATACCAGACAATATATATCTGTGTCTGAGAGAGAGAGAGAGAGACAGCAATACCAGACATTATATATGTGTCTGAGAGAGAGACAGTGATACCAGACAATATATATCTGTGTCTGAGAGAGAGACAGCGATAGCAGACAATATATATCTGAGTCTGTGAGTGTGTGAGAGAGAGATAGAGAGAGAGAGAGACAGCAATACCAGACAATATATATCTGTGTCTGAGAGAGAGAGACAGCGATACCAGACAATATATATCTGCCTGAGAGAGAGAGAGACAGCAATACCAGACAATATATATGTGTCTGAGAGAGGGACAGCGATACCAGACAATATATATCTGTGTCTGAGAGAGAGAGAGAGAGAGAGACAGCGATACCAGACAATATATATCTGTGTCTGATAGACGGATAGCGATACCAGACAATATATATCTGAGTCTGTGAGAGAGAGAGAGATGATGTGGGTATGCCGGCGTTGGACTGGCGTAAACACAGTGAAAAGTCTGACAACACCAGGTTTTAGTCCAACCTATTTATTTGATAATATACTCACAAGCTTTCGGGGTTAGCCCCTTCGTTAGGTGAATAGAGAGTTCTGGCCTCAGACAGAACATATAAAGCACAGACAGTTTAGAGATTACTGATTAGAATGCGAATCCTTACACCTAACCTGCTGTTCAAGACCTGAAGTGGCTGATAATGTGAGTGGAAGGAGCACTGATCACAGTTTAAAGAGATGTGTATTGTCTCCAGACAGTACAGTAAGTGAGGTTTTGCAAACCCAGGCAAGTCACTTGCCTGGGTTTGCAAAACCTCACTTACTGTACTGTCAGAACTCTCCATTCACCTGACGAAGGGGCTAACCCCGAAAGCTTGTGAGTATATTGTCAAATAAATAGGTTGGACTAAAACCTGGTGTTGTCAGACTTTTCAGAGAGAGAGAGAGAGAGACAGCAATACCAGACAATATATATCTGTGTCTGAGAGGGACAGTGATACCAGACAATATATATCTGAGTCTGTGAGAGAGAGAGCGATACCAAACAATATATATCTGTGTCTGAGGGAGAAAGGGACAGCAATACCAGACAATATATATCTGTGTCTGAGAGACAGACAGAGAGACAGCAATACCAGACAATATATATCTGTGTCTGAGAGATACAGGGATACCAGACGATATATATCTGTGTCTGAGAGAGAGAGACAGCAATACCAGATAAATATACCTGTGTCTGAGAGAGCGAGAGGCAGCAATACCAGACATAATTATCAGTGTCTGAAGAAAGACACAGTGATACCAGATGATATATATCTGTGTCTGAGAGAGACATGGATACCAGACGATATATATCTGTGCCTGGGTCAGAGAGAGAGTCAGAGAGAGAGAAAGAGTCAGAGAGAGAGAAAGAGAGAGAGAGAGAGTGTGATACCAGACTATATCTGTGAGACAGCAATCCCAGGCAATATATACAAGACTCTCTGAAATCTCCACTAATAGGTGTCAATTAATCTGTGTCAAGATCACCTTCAGTTGATACTCAGTCTGTAGTGATTGGGCAGACGAATGACAAGAGTTTTTGCTTTTATGTACAATATAATCTGTAATGCTTGCTCTGTTTGACAATTTGCCCCAACCCTTCATAAAAAGCCATTGCAAAAACATACTGCATAAAATTCACAAGCATCCAAAGCCCTCAGCCAGGCTCTTTCAGAGACAAACCAAATCACTATCATTTAACACCTCTTGTTTCTTCAGTCTAAAGGAAGAAAGGAAAATGACAGAGTGGCAAAAAGACAAATCAAAAATGACAATCCCCTGACCACCCACCATGCATTAAAAATGGGAATCCCATTGAGCTTTCCTGTAGGACATCAGAGATTTTCAGATTTCGGCTCTTTACACCATACCTGGTGTAGCTGGACAGCTGACAGTGGGATTTGGACTGTTCCTGTGGGAGCAGTAAGCACAACCTGAGGTACGCCACCTGTAAGAGAGAACAGCAACTCAACACCAATCCCAATCTTGGGGTCAATTCTTTAAAAACAAATATTCATCATCACATTCACTAATCTAGTCAATGTCCATCCACAGCCCTCAGAATTCAATAGGCATCAGTATTCCTTACTTCAAATTTTGCCAATTTTGGCAGTTTCCTCTCTGTCAGCAACTGTTAATTTTTTTGGAAGCCTGGTTCTGGCTACAGCTTTATTTCTGACTGGAAAGTTTTCTCTGAGCCCCAGGCTCCAAGCTCTCGCTCATGCTCTCACTCCTGTTTGTCTCTGGCTACACTGTTCCTTTGAATTTTCCTCTTTTGTTCATTCTGAGTTCTGAATACTCTTGTCCAACTCATTCTCTTTTCTCCCTACATCCCTCCTATTACCACAGTGACTACACATTAAAAAGGTTTTATTGGCTGCAAAATTCTTGAGAGACATTCTCAACTTGTGAAAGCTGTACATAAATTCAACTCCATACAATACTTGAAGTGGCTAGATTTTCACATCTCACAACCAGAGCTAATCTGTGAATAAAGTTATTTATTTCACTTTTGCATTCGTCAGATAGTTAAAGCCCAAATTCATCACATTTATTTGGTGAATTATCTAGTCTTTTACTGGTGAAATGACAATAATCTCTTCCTCAATGCCAGTAAAACGAAGGAGATTGTCATCGACTGCAAGAAGCATAGTGGAGGACAAGCCGTCCACGTCAACAATGATGAAGTGGAAATGGTCTAAAGTTTCAAGTTTCTAGGTGTTCAGATCACTAACAACTTGTCCTGGTCTCTCCACACCTATGCTATAGTTAAGAGAGCCCACCACTGCCTCTACATTCTCAGCTGGCTATAGAAATTTGATATGTTTGCTACAACTTTTGCTGATTTTTACAGTTGCACCGTAAAAAACATCCTTTCCAGATGTGTCACAGCTTGATATGGCTCCTGTTCTGACCAAGACCGCAAGAAACAACAAAGTGTTGTGAATAAAGCCCAGTCCATCACGCAAACCAACTTCCCATCCACTGACACTGTCTGTATTTCCCACTGCCACAGTAAAGCAACTACCATAATCAAGGACTCCACGCACCCTGGACATTCTCTCTTTCTTCTACCATCAGGAAAAAAATACAGAAGTCAGAGATCATGTACCAAACGACTCAAGAACAGCTTCTTCCTTGAGTTTTGAATGGACCTTTCTTGACACCCTAGCTATGATTGAAAGGCTATATTCTACATCCTCTCCTTTCATTTTCTCCTATGTTCTCTATGAACAGTATGCTTTGCCTGCGAGAAGCAGTTTCACTGAATATCAATACACATGACAATAATAAATCAAATCAAAGAGAAATAATGTCAGATAAAGCTTGAAGGGGAAAATTTGCAGGGCCGTGTGGGAAGGACATGGGAACGTGCAGGGCCGTGTGGGAAGGACATGGGAACGTGCAGGGTCGTGTGGGAAGGACATGGGAACGTGCAGGGTCGTGTGGGAAGGACATGGGAATGTGCAGGGCCGTGTGGGAAGGACATGGGAACGTGCAGGGCCGTGTGGGAAGGACATGGGAACGTGCAGGGCCGTGTGGGAAGGACATGGGAACGTGCAGGGCCGTGTGGGAAGGACATGGGAACGTGCAGGGCCGTGTGGGAAGGACATGGGAACGTGCAGGGCCGTGTGGGAAGGACATGGGAACGTGCAGGGCCGTGTGGGAAGGGCATGGGAACGTGCAGGGCCGTGTGGGAAGGGCATGGGAACGTGCAGGGTCGTGTGGGAAGGACATGGGAACGTGCAGGGCCGTGTGGGAAGGACATGGGAACGTGCAGGGTCGTGTGGGAAGGGCATGGGAACGTGCAGGGCCGTGTGGGAAGGGCATGGGAACGTGCAGGGTCGTGTGGGAAGGACATGGGAACGTGCAGGGTCGTGTGGGAAGGACATGGGAATGTGCAGGGCCGTGTGGGAAGGACATGGGAGGAGGGACTAATTAGATCATAGGACCATAAGAAATAGGAACAGAAGTTCACATTCAGCCTGCGAGCTTACTCCACATTCAATAGGATCATGGCTGATCCAACATTCTTCACAGCCACTTTCCCTGTAACCCCGATTCCCAAACTGATCAAAAATCTATCCATATTAGCCTTAGAAATACCCAAAAGCTCAAAGACACTCAACCCTCAAAGAAGAAATTCCACTTCATCTCAGTAAAATGTTAGCAAGTGTGAGGTTATCCACTTTGGTAGAAATAATAGTAGGAGGGATTATTATTTAAAAGGTGAAAAGCTGCAGCATGCTACGGTGCAGAGGGACCTGGGGGTCCTTGTGCACGAATCGCAAAAACCCAGTCTGCAGGTGCAGCAGGTGATCAAGAAGGCGAATGGAATGTTGGCCTTTATAGCGAGGGGGATAGAATATAAAAGCAGGGAGGTCTTGCTGCAACTGTACAGGGCACTGGTGAGGCCGCAGCTGGGTTACTGTGTGCAGTTTTGGTCGCCGCACTTGCAGAAGGATATACTGGCCTTGGAGGGAGTGCAGAGAAGGTTCACTAGGCTAATACCGGAGATGAGGGGGGTAGACTATGAAGAGAGATTGAATAGACTGGGTCTGTACTTGTCAGAGTTTAGAAGGATGAGGGGGGATCTTATAGAGACGTAGAAGATGATGAATGGGATGGATAGGGTGGAGGTAGAGAGATTATTCCCGCTCAGAAAGGACAGCAGGACTCAAGGGCACAGCCTCAAGATAACGGGGGGGCGGGGGGGGCGCGGCAGTCTAGAACGGAGTTGAGGAGGAACTTCTTCACTCAAAGGGTGGTGAATCTCTGGAATTCTCTGCCCATTGAAGTGGTGGAGGCTGCCTCGCTAAATGTATTTAAGTCACGGGTAGATAGGTTTTTGACAGACAAGGGGATTAAGGGTTATGGGGAGAGGGCGGGAATGTGGAACTGAGCCACTTCAGATCAGCCATGATCTTATTGAATGGCAGGGGAGGCTCAAAGGGCTAGATGGCCTACTCCTGCTCCTATTTCTTATGTCCTTATGTTCAGTCTTAAATTGGCACCCCAATATTCTGAGATTATGTCCCCTTCGACTCTCCCATGAGAGAAACATCCTGTCAGCATTAACCCAGTTAAGTCCTTGAAGAATCCTCTATGCTTCAATGAGATTGAAGTATTCTTTTAAATTCCATTGAGTAGACTCCCAGCCTGTTCAATCTTTCCTCATAAAACAATCCCTCCATGCTGGGATCATCCTACTGAACCTTCTCTGGTACCTTTCCTTAAGCAAGGGACCAAACCAGTACTCCAGATGTGGTCACACCAGTACTTTGTACAGGTGCAGCAAGACTTTCCTACCCTTATACTCCAACCCCTTGAAATAAGAGCTAATGTTCCATCTGTCTGATTACCTGCCGCACCTGGCTGCTAGCTTTCTGTATTTCGAACAGTTTTTAAATGCCAGCACTACCAAACAGCCTGCTTTGTGCGACAAACTCTGATTCTGAAGTCAGCAACTTGGACAGTTTGTGTTGTGCATTAGGAACTAGCAGTATTCAAACTCATGTCATTGAGCAGCCTGAGACACAAGAAGGCATGAACCAGCTTGGATTGAATCCGCTCTTCACAGTGAAAGGAACACGTATGCACACTTTCAGCAACCCAAAAAGACCCAAGTCTCTCAAGTATATGTAGCGCGATCCTGACTAGTTCACCAGAGTTTTTCACTATCAATAGAATTTCCTTAGAGGGAGCCTATTAACTTTCATTAATGACCTTACCCTGCTCTTGCAGCTGTCCGTGAGACACTTGCATCCCCGCTGGAGGCTGTGAAAAGGCGTTGAGAACAGTGAGTCCACTGTCAGACAGGCCAGGACTGGAGGTGGTATACATGACTGTACCATGAGGGCTAGGATACATCATGTGACTGGCCATCGAGGTGGGTACAGATGATGTCACGATTGTTGCTGGCAGCGTCACTGACAAAAGGAAAGGGTTTCAGATTTTATGCACTCATTTTGATAATATATCCATTGTGCAAAGTTGCAGCTCAGAACCCATTTAAAGCCTGCTTCAATTCTGGGTGATGGACCTCAGGGAGAAGACATTCTTCTTTGTAGGAGCACAGCCCAGATCCACCAGACTAAAAGCATTGAATTGAGAAGATGGTTTACATTTCCTTTGAATTTAAGGAAGATTAAGGAGAAACTACTCAAAGTGATTAAAGGTGTCGGGAGGGTAGAGAGAAAAACAATTTCCTTGGCTGTTAGAGTCCAGATCAGGAGCAGTAATCTGAAAATTGGGGTAATGTTGGGAAACATTTTCCCCACACATAAAGCAACAGTAATGGTGAATTCTCCTCAGGGGGGGCGGTCAGCTGAACATTTCAAAACAGAGATTGATCAATTTATCTTGGATAAAGGAATAATCTGGAACATAAAGAAACATCTGGAATAGTGTGAGGCTTTGGCTTCCTTATTTGGAAAAGGATACAACTGAAGAAAGATTGGACCTCTACCCACTGGAGTTTAGGAAGAATGATCCTATCGAAATATACAGATCCTGATGGTATTTGATAGGGTGAATACCTAGAAAATATTTCCTTTGTGGGGAAACTAAAACAAGGGGACAGTTTAAGAAATGGTCTCTCTTTTAAAATGAGAAGAAATTTTGTCTCTCTGACAGTTTTCAGCCTGAGGAATTCTCTCTTCCTTAGAAAGTTGTTGTGGCTGAGCCTTGAACTTATTTAAGGCTGAGATACAGATTTTTGTTTGACAGGGAGTCCAGGGTAATGGGGAAGGCGGGGGGCACAAACAGGAAAGTGGAGCTGACATCAGCCATGATCTTATTGAATGGCAGAGTGAGATCGCAGGGCCAAATGGCCTCCTCTTGTTCCTGAGACCAATGTTCCCATGTTCAATATTTCAAATCAAAGTGGACAGATGAAGTTAAGGTCTAAATCAGCCAAGGTCTAACTGAATAACGGAGAAGCTCAAAGAATGGCCACATTCTATTTACATGACGCTCCGAGACACTCATTCTCTTGTGCCACTCACTAACTAGTCTTCTGATCATTAACTGCACATTAGTGACATGATATGTCTGCCTTTGATTTCACCTTCACAACAGCAGATTGGTGAGCCGTCCCTCACCAACACTGCCTCCATCCAGCATGTCACCAACAGCACTCTTTATTTGGGAAGAAAGGATGGAAGGTAAGGCCTCATCTCAGCAAACAGCCATTGGGGAAGTGAGGATACAGCAGCTGTACTTCAAATTGTCTGAGGTGGATTTGTACACGGGGCGAAGAGTGGAGACACTGAGGAGACGTGTAAGCATGACAAGGAGCAGAGACACTGAGGGAAGCGTGTACGTGGGGCAAGGAACGGAGACACTGAGGGAAGCGTGTACGTGGGGCAAGGAACGGAGACACTGAGGGAAGCGTGTACGTGGGGCAAGGAGCGGAGACACTGAGGGAAGCGTGTACGTGGGGCAAGGAGCGGAGACACTGAGGGAAGCGTGTACGTGGGGCAAGGAGCGGAGACACTGAGGGAAGCGTGTACGTGGGGCAAGGAGCGGAGACACTGAGGGAAGCGTGTACGTGGGGCAAGGAGCGGAGACACTGAGGGAAGCGTGTACGTGGGGCAAGGAGCGGAGACACTGAGGGAAGCGTGTACGTGGGGCAAGGAGCGGAGACACTGAGGGAAGCGTGTACGTGGGGCAAGGAGCGGAGACACTGAGGGAAGCGTGTACGTGGGGCAAGGAGCGGAGACACTGAGGGAAGCGTGTACGTGGGGCAAGGAGCGGAGACACTGAGGGAAGCGTGTACGTGGGGCAAGGAGCGGAGACACTGAGGGAAGCGTGTAGGTGGGGCAAGGAGCGGAGACACTGAGGGAAGCGTGTACGTGGGGCAAGGAGCGGAGACACTGAGGGAAGCGTGTACGTGGGGCAAGGAGCGGAGACACTGAGGGAAGCGTGTACGTGGGGCAAGGAGCGGAGACACTGAGGGAAGCGTGTACGTGGGGCAAGGAGCGGAGACACTGAGGGAAGCGTGTACGTGGGGCAAGGAGCGGAGACACTGAGGGAAGCGTGTACGTGGGGCAAGGAGCAGAGACACTGATTTTCATGTATACACGGGACAAGGAGCGGAGACACTGAGAGACACGTGTACGCAGGACAAGGAGCGGAGTCACTGAGGGAGACGTGTACCCACGACAAGGAGCGGAGACACTGAGGGAAATGTGTACGCACGACCAGGAGCGGAGACACTGAGAGAAACGTGCACGGAGGACAAGGAGCGGAGACACTGAAGGAGACGTGTACGCGGGGCAAGGAGCGGAGACACTGAGGCAGCCGTGTACGCATGACAAGGAGCAGAGACACTGAGGGAGATGTGTACGAGGGGCAAATATGGAGGGACCGAGGTAGATGGGTATGCGGCGAAAGGAGCATGGTGAGCCGGGAGAGAGCTGCCGGGGGGGGGGGGGGGGGGGGGGAGAAGAAGAGCGGGGCGAGGTGGGGAGGGCGAGAGGTGGGGAGGGCGAGGGGTGGGGAGGGCGAGAGGTGGGGAGGGCGAGAGGTGGGGAGGGCGAGAGCAGGGCGAGGTGGGGAGGGCGAGAGGTGGGGAGGGCGAGGGGTGGGGAGGGCGAGGGGTGGGGAGGGCGAGAGGTGGGGAGGGCGAGAGGTGGGGAGGGCGAGAGGTGGGGAGGGCGAGAGGTGGGGAGGGCGAGAGCGGGGCGAGGTGGGGAGGGCGAGAGCGGGGCGAGGTGGGGAGGGGGCGAGAGCGGGGCGAGGTGGGGAGGGGGCGAGAGCGGGGCGAGGTGGGGAGGGGGCGAGAGCGGGGCGAGGTGGGGAGGGGGCGAGAGCGGGGCGAGGTGGGGAGGGGGCGAGAGCGGGGCGAGGTGGGGAGGGGGCGAGAGTGGGGAGGGGGCGAGAGCGGGGGAGGGCGAGAGCGGGGCATGAGATGGCGCTTTCATGGTTCTAAGTTTCTGGCGTGAGTGCAATGAGGAGCAATGGCTGGGAATTAGCACCTGAACCAGAGCCCACAGCTCAGCAATGCCAGAACAGCCTGTGGACGTGGCACAGGGAAGAGGACCATGAGGAGGATAAGGACTAGGGCAGAATTGCGACCAGGAGCAGAAAGCACAATGTGAGCTCGGTGAGGCGGGGCAGTCCTTACTTGCTCCGCTGGTTGAGGCCTGAGAAATCTCGGAGTTGCTGTCGCTGATAGTTGCCGTGTGTAGGGTAGACTGGTGCACGCTCACCTGCCCAGAGGCTTGGTGTAACTGAATCGCCTGCACTGGAACCTGTTGGGCCACTGCACCTCCTAATCAAAGAAACAGAGCAAGAGAAACAAAACACGGGGTCAGATATTCATGGACGAATATCACGCTTGGGACCTTAACCGTGAATCTTCTGTAATACGAACTCTGCAGAAAAATAGGTTGATCCTGGGAAAGAGGGTAAACTTATCAAATGATATATTCCCCTTCACACGGTAATCTCTCTCTGGAAGATCAACATGGCTTTCACTAATTTACACTGCAGATATTGAAAACTGTACGTCATTATTTACAATGGATGATGAATTACAATTCATATAAAAGGTCTACAGGACTAAAGGTCCACTTTTTAAAACAATTTCTGGTCACCAGGAGTGTGTCAGTATTGACAGAGGTTCACTGGGAGTATGTCGGTATTTGCAGCGGTTTCTCACTGGGGTGCGTCAGTATTTATGGGATGTCTCTGGGAGTGTGTTGGTATTTACAGGGACTTGTGGGAGTGTCAGTATAAATGGGGGTCCCCAGGTGTGGGTCAGTATTTACATCCACGGGGTGGGTCACCTGGACGCATTACACGGGTTTCCAGGATTGGGTCAGTTTTTACAGTGAGTATCTGGAGTGGGTCAGAATTTACAGTGGTATCCGGGAGCGGGTCAGGATTTACAGTGGTATCCGGGAGCGGGTCAGTATTTACAGTGGTATCCGGGAGGGGGTCAGTATTTACAGTGGGTATCCGGGAGGGGGTCAGTATTTACAGTGGGTATCCGGGAGGGGGTCAGTATTTACAGTGGGTATCCGGGAGGGGGTCAGTATTTACAGTGGGTATCCGGGAGGGGCTCAGTATTTACAGTGGGTATCCGGGAGGGGGTCAGTATTTACAGTGGGTATCCGGGAGGGGGTCAGTATTTACAGTGGGTATCCGGGAGTGGGTCAGTATTTACAGTGGGTATCCGGGAGGGGGTCAGTATTTACAGTGGGTATCAGGGAGTGGGTCAGTATTTACAGTGGGTATCAGGGAGTGGGTCAGTATTTACAGTGGGTATCCGGGAGGGGGTCAGTATTTACAGTGGGGATCAGGGAGTGGGTCAGTATTTACAGTGGGTATCAGGGAGGGGGTCAGTATTTACAGTGGGTATCCGGGAGGGGGTCAGTATTTACAGTGGGTATCCGGGAGGGGGTCAGTATTTACAGTGGGTATCCGGGAGTGGGTCAGTATTTACAGTGGGTATCCGGGAGCGGGTCAGGATTTACAGTGGGTATCCGGGAGGGGGTCAGTATTTGCAGTGGGTATCAGGGAGTGGGTCAGTATTTACAGTGGGTATCCGGGAGGGGGTCAGTATTTACAGTGGGTATCCGGGAGGGGGTCAGTATTTACAGTGGGTATCCGGGAGGGGGTCAGTATTTACAGTGGGTATCCGGGAGGGGGTCAGTATTTACAGTGGGTATCCGGGAGGGGGTCAGTATTTACAGTGAGTATCCGGGAGTGGGTCAGTGTTTACAGTGGGTATCCGGGAGGGGGTCAGTATTTACAGTGGGTATCCGGGAGGGAGTCAGGATTTACAGTGGGTATCCGGGAGTGGGTCAGTATTTACGGTGGGTATCAGGGAGGGGGTCAGTATTTACAGTGGGTATCCGGGAGTGGGTCAGTTTTTACAGTGGTATCCGGGAGCGGGTCAGGATTTACAGTGGGGATCAGGGAGTGGGTCAGTATTTACAGTGGGTATCGGGAGCGGGTCAGTATTTACAGTGGGTATCCGGGAGTGGGTCAGTATTTACAGTGGGTATCCGGGAGGGGGTCAGTATTTACAGTGGGTATCCGGGATGGATCAGTATTTACAGTGGGTATCCGGGAGTGGGTCAGTTTTTACAGTGGGTATCCGGGAGGGGGTCAGTATTTACAGTGGGGATCCGGGAGGGGGTCAGTATTTACAGTGGGTATCCGGGAGGGGGTCAGGATTTACAGTGGGTATCCGGGATGGATCAGTATTTACAGTGGTATCCGCGAGTGGGTCAGGATTTACAGTGGGTATCCGGGAGTGGGTCAGTTTTTACAGTGGGTATCCGGGAGTGGGTCAGGATTTACAGTGGGTATCCGGGAGTGGGTCAGTATTTACAGTGGGTATCCGGGAGGGGGTCAGTATTTACAGTGGGTATCCGGGAGTGGGTCAGGATTTACAGTGGGTATCCGGGAGCGGGTCAGGATTTACAGTGGGTATCCGGGATGGATCAGTATTTACAGTGGGTATCCGGGAGGGGGTCAGTATTTACAGTGGGTATCCGGGAGTGGGTCAGTATTTACAGTGGGTATCCGGGAGTGGGTCAGTATTTACAGTGGGTATCCAGGAGTGGGTCAGTATTTACAGTGGGTATCCGGGAGGGGGTCAGTATTTACAGTGGGTATCCGGGAGGGGGTCAGTATTTACAGTGGGTATCCGGGAGGGGGTCAGTATTTACAGTGGGTATCTGGGAGGGGGTCAGTATTTACAGTGGGTATCAGGGAGGGGGTCAGTATTTACAGTGGGTATCCGGGAGTGGGTCAGTATTTACAGTGGGTATCAGGGAGTGGGTCAGTATTTACAGTGGGTATCAGGGAGGGGGTCAGTATTTACAGTGGGTATCCGGGAGTGGGTCAGTATTTACAGTGGGTATCCGGGAGTGGGTCAGTATTTACAGTGGGTATCCGGGAGGGGGTCAGTATTTACAGTGGGTATCAGGGAGGGGGTCAGTATTTACAGTGGGTATCAGGGAGGGGGTCAGTATTTATGGTGGGTATCCGGGAGGGGGTCAGTATTTACAGTGGGTATCCAGGAGTGGGTCAGTATTTACAGTGGGTATCCAGGAGTGGGTCAGTATTTACAGTGGGTATCCGGGAGGGGGTCAGTATTTGCAGTGGGTATCAGGGATGGATCAGTATTTACAGTGGGTATCCGGGAGTGGGTCAGTATTTACAGTGGGTATCCGCGAGTGGGTCAGTATTTACAGTGGGTATCCGGGAGTGGGTCAGTTTTTACAGTGGGTATCCGGGAGTGGGTCAGGATTTACAGTGGGTATCCGGGAGGGGGTCAGTATTTACAGTGGGTATCCGGGAGTGGGTCAGG
The DNA here is from genome assembly GCF_965287045.1 of Carcharhinus amblyrhynchos. Taxonomy (NCBI): domain Eukaryota; kingdom Metazoa; phylum Chordata; class Chondrichthyes; order Carcharhiniformes; family Carcharhinidae; genus Carcharhinus; species Carcharhinus amblyrhynchos. Next base: position 122,285,544 of record NC_137330.1, on the reverse strand, counting down.
ATTTACAGTGGGTATCCGGGAGGGGGTCAGTATTTACAGTGGGTATCATGGAGTGGGTCAGTATTTACAGTGGGTATCCGGGAGGGGGTCAGTATTTACAGTGGGTATCCGGGAGGGGGTCAGTATTTACAGTGGGTATCAGGGAGTGGGTCAGTATTTACAGTGGGTATCAGGGAGGGGGTCAGTATTTACAGTGGGTATCCGGGAGTGGGTCAGTATTTACAGTGGGTATCAGGGAGGGGGTCAGTATTTATGGTGGGTATCCGGGAGGGGGTCAGTATTTACAGTGGGTATCATGGAGTGGGTCAGGATTTACAGTGGGTATCCGGGAGGGGGTCAGTATTTACAGTGGGTATCAGGGAGTGGGTCAGTATTTACAGTGGGTATCCAGGAGGGGGTCAGTATTTACAGTGGGTATCCGGGAGTGGGTCAGTATTTACAGTGGGTATCGGGAGTGGGTCAGTATTTACAGTGGGGATCAGGGAGGGGGTCAGTGTTTACAGTGGGTATCCAGGAGGGGGTCAGTATTTACAGTGGGTATCCAGGAGGGCGTCAGTATTTACAGTGGGTATCAGAGAGTGGGTCAGTATTTACAGTGGGTATCAGGGAGTGGGTCAGTATTTACAGTGGGTATCAGAGAGTGGGTCAGTATTTACAGTGGGTATCCGGGAGGGGGTCAGTATTTACAGTGGGTATCAGGGAGGGGGTCAGTATTTACAGTGGGTATCCGGGAGGGGGTCAGTATTTACAGTGGGTTTCAGGGAGTGGGTCAGTATTTACAGTGGGTATCCGGGAGTGGGTCAGTATTTACGGTGGGTATCAGGGAGGGGGTCAGTATTTACAGTGGGTATCCGGGAGGGGGTCAGGATTTACAGTGGGTATCCGGGAGTGGGTCAGTATTTACATTGGGTATCCGGGAGTGGGTCAGTATTTACAGTGGGTATCCGGGAGTGGGTCAGTATTTACAGTGGGTATCCGGGAGTGGGTCAGTATTTACAGTGGGTATCAGGGAGGGGGTCAGTATTTACAGTGGTATCCGGGAGTGGGTCAGTATTTACAGTGGGTATCCGGGAGGGGGTCAGAATTTACAGTGGGTATCCGGGATGGATCAGTATTTACAGTGGGTATCCGGGAGGGGGTCAGTATTTACAGTGGGTATCCGGGAGGGGGTCAGTTTTTACAGTGGTATCCGGGAGCGGGTCAGGATTTACAGTGGGTATCTGGGAGCGGGTCAGGATTTACAGTGGGTATCCGGGATGGATCAGTATTTACAGTGGGTATCCGGGAGGGGGTCAGTATTTACAGTGGGTATCAGGGAGGGGCTCAGTATTTACAGTGGGTATCCGGGAGGGGGTCAGTATTTACATTGGGTATCCGGGAGTGGGTCAGTATTTACAGTGGGTATCCGGGAGTGGGTCAGTATTTACAGTGGGTATCCGGGAGTGGGTCAGTATTTACAGTGGGTATCAGGGAGGGGGTCAGTATTTACAGTGGTATCCGGGAGTGGGTCAGTATTTACAGTGGGTATCCGGGAGGGGGTCAGAATTTACAGTGGGTATCAGGGAGGGGGTCAGTATTTACAGTGGGTATCAGGGAGGGGGTCAGTATTTACAGTGGGTATCCGGGAGGGGGTCAGTATTTACAGTGGGTATCAGGGAGTGGGTCAGTATTTACAGTGGGTATCCGGGAGGGGGTCAGTATTTACAGTGGGTATCCGGGAGGGGGTCAGTATTTACAGTGGGTATCCGGGAGGGGGTCAGTATTTACAGTGGGTATCCGGGAGGGGGTCAGTATTTACAGTGGGTATCCGGGAGGGGGTCAGTATTTACAGTGGGTATCCGGGAGGGGCTCAGTATTTACAGTGGGTATCCGGGAGGGGGTCAGTATTTACAGGGGGTATCCGGGAGGGGGTCAGTATTTACAGTGGGTATCCGGGAGGGGGTCAGTATTTACAGTGGGTATCCGGGAGGGGGTCAGTATTTACAGTGGGTATCCGGGAGGGGGTCAGTATTTACAGTGGGTATCCGGGAGGGGGTCAGTATTTACAGTGGGTATCCGGGAGGGGGTCAGTATTTACAGTGGGTATCCGGGAGGGAGTCAGGATTTACAGTGGGTATCCGGGAGGGGGTCAGTATTTACAGTGGGTATCCGGGAGTGGGTCAGTATTTACAGTGGGTATCCGGGAGTGGGTCAGTTTTTACAGTGGTATCCGGGAGCGGGTCAGGATTTACAGTGGTATCTGGGAGCGGGTCAGGATTTACAGTGGGTATCCGGGAGCGGGTCAGGATTTACAGTGGTATCCGGGATGGATCAGTATTTACAGTGGGTATCCGGGAGGGGGTCAGTATTTACAGTGGGTATCCGGGAGTGGGTCAGTATTTACAGTGGGTATCCGGGAGTGGGTCAGTATTTACAGTGGGTATCCGGGAGTGGGTCAGTATTTACAGTGGGTATCATGGAGTGGGTCAGTATTTACAGTGGGTATCCGGGAGCGGGTCAGGATTTACAGTGGTATCCGGGATGGATCAGTATTTACAGTGGTATCCGCGAGTGGGTCAGGATTTACAGTGGGTATCCGGGAGGGGGTCAGTATTTACAGTGGGTATCCGGGAGTGGGTCAGTATTTACAGTGGGTATCCGGGAGTGGGTCAGTATTTACAGTGGGTATCCGGGAGCGGGTCAGGATTTACAGTGGGTATCCGGGAGTGGGTCAGTTTTTACAGTGGTATCCGGGAGTGGGTCAGTATTTACAGTGGGTATCCGGGAGCGGGTCAGGATTTACAGTGGGTATCCGGGAGTGGGTCAGTTTTTACAGTGGTATCCGGGAGTGGGTCAGTATTTACAGTGGGTATCCGGGAGCGGGTCAGGATTTACAGTGGGTATCCGGGATGGATCAGTATTTACAGTGGGTATCCGGGAGGGGGTCAGTATTTACAGTGGGTATCCGGGAGGGGGTCAGTATTTACAGTGGGTATCCGGGAGGGGGTCAGTATTTACAGTGGGTATCAGGGAGTGGGTCAGGATTTACAGTGGGTATCCGGGAGTGGGTCAGTATTTACAGTGGGTATCCGGGAGGGGGTCAGTATTTACAGTGGGTATCCGGGAGGGGGTCAGTATTTACAGTGGGTATCCGGGAGGGGCTCAGTATTTACAGTGGGTATCCGGGAGGGGGTCAGTATTTACAGTGGGTATCCGGGAGGGGGTCAGTATTTACAGTGGGTATCCGGGAGTGGGTCAGTATTTACAGTGGGTATCTGGGAGGGGGTCAGTATTTACAGTGGGGATCAGGGAGTGGGTCAGTATTTACAGTGGGTATCCGGGAGTGGGTCAGTATTTACAGTGGGTATCAGGGAGGGGGTCAGTATTTACAGTGGGTATCCGGGAGGGGGTCAGTATTTACAGTGGGTATCAGGGAGGGGGTCAGTATTTACAGTGGGTATCCGGGAGTGGGTCAGTATTTACAGTGGGTATCAGGGAGGGGGTCAGTATTTACAGTGGGTATCCGGGAGGGGGTCAAATTTACAGTGGGGATCAGGGAGTGGGTCAGTATTTACGGTGGGGATCAGGGAGTGGGTCAGTATTTACAGTGGGTATCCGGGAGGGGGTCAGTATTTACAGTGGGTATCAGGGAGGGGGTCAGTATTTACAGTGGGTATCCGGGAGTGGGTCAGTATTTACAGTGGGTATCAGGGAGGGGGTCAGTATTTATGGTGGGTATCAGGGAGGGGGTCAGTATTTACAGTGGGTATCAGGGATGGATCAGTATTTACAGTGGGTATCAGGGAGTGGGTCAGTATTTACAGTGGGTATCAGGGAGGGGGTCAGTATTTATGGTGGGTATCCGGGAGGGGGTCAGTATTTACAGTGGGTATCATGGAGTGGGTCAGTATTTACAGTGGGTATCCGGGAGGGGGTCAGTATTTACAGTGGGTATCCGGGAGGGGGTCAGTATTTACAGTGGGTATCCAGGAGTGGGTCAGTATTTACAGTGGGTATCATGGAGTGGGTCAGTATTTACAGTGGGTATCCGGGAGGGGGTCAGTATTTACAGTGGGTATCAGGGAGGGGGTCAGTATTTACAGTGGGTATCAGGGAGGGGGTCAGTATTTACAGTGGGTATCGGGAGTGGGTCAGTATTTACAGTGGGGATCAGGGAGGGGGTCAGTATTTACAGTGGGTATCCAGGAGTGGGTCAGTATTTACAGTGGGTATCCAGGAGGGCGTCAGTATTTACAGTGGGTATCAGGGAGTGGGTCAGTATTTACAGTGGGTATCCGGGAGGGGGTCAGTATTTACAGTGGGTATCAGGGAGTGGGTCAGTATTTACAGTGGGTATCCGCGAGTGGGTCAGTATTTACAGTGGGTATCCAGGAGGGCGTCAGTATTTACAGTGGGTATCAGGGAGTGGGTCAGTATTTACAGTGGGTATCCGCGAGTGGGTCAGTATTTACAGTGGGTATCAGGGAGGGGGTCAGTATTTACAGTGGGGATCAGGGAGTGGGTCAGTATTTACAGTGGGTATCAGGGAGCGGGTCAGTATTTACAGTGGGTATCAGGGAGGGGGTCAGTATTTACAGTGGGTATCCGGGAGGGGGTCAGTATTTACAGTGGGTATCAGGGAGGGGGTCAGTATTTACAGTGGGTATCCGGGAGGGGGTCAGGATTTACAGTGGGTATCCGGGAGTGGGTCAGTATTTACAGTGGGTATCAGGGAGGGGCTCAGTATTTACAGTGGGTATCCGGGAGGGGGTCAGTATTTACAGTGGGTATCCGGGAGTGGGTCAGTATTTACAGTGGGTATCCGGGAGTGGGTCAGTATTTACAGTGGGTATCCGGGAGTGGGTCAGTATTTACAGTGGGTATCCGGGAGGGGGTCAGGATTTACAGTGGGTATCAGGGAGGGGGTCAGTATTTACAGTGGGTATCAGGGAGTGGGTCAGTATTTACGGTGGGTATCAGGGAGGGGGTCAGTATTTACAGTGGGTATCAGGGAGTGGGTCAGTATTTACAGTGGGTATCGGGAGTGGGTCTGTATTTACAGTGGGTATCCGGGTGGGGGTCAGTATTTACAGTGGGTATCCGGGAGTGGGTCAGTATTTACAGTGGGTATCCGGGAGTGGGTCAGTATTTACAGTGGGTATCAGGGAGTGGGTCAGTATTTACAGTGGGGATCAGGGAGTGGGTCAGTATTTACAGTGGGTATCCGGGAGGGGGTCAGTATTTACAGTGGGGATCAGGGAGTGGGTCAGTATTTACAGTGGGTATCCGGGAGGGGGTCAGTATTTACAGTGGGTATCCGGGAGGGGGTCTGTATTTACAGTGGGGATCAGGGAGTGGGTCAGTATTTACAGTGGGTATCCGGGAGGGGGTCAGTATTTACAGTGGGTATCCGGGAGGGGGTCAGGATTTACAGTGGGGATCAGGGAGTGGGTCTGTATTTACAGTGGGGATCAGGGAGTGGGTCTGTATTTACAGTGGGGATCAGGGAGTGGGTCAGTATTTACAGTGGGGATCAGGGAGTGGGTCTGTATTTACAGTGGGGATCAGGGAGTGGGTCAGTATTTACAGTGGGGATCAGGGAGTGGGTCAGTATTTACAGTGGGTATCGGGAGTGGGTCAGTATTTACAGTGGGTATCCGGGAGGGGGTCAGTATTTACAGTGGGTATCCGGGAGTGGGTCAGTATTTACAGTGGGTATCAGAGAGTGGGTCAGTATTTATGGTGGGTATCCGGGAGGGGGTCAGTATTTACAGTGGGTATCCGGGAGTGGGTCAGTATTTACAGTGGGTATCAGGGAGTGGGTCAGTATTTACAGTGGTATCCGCGAGTGGGTCAGTATTTACAGTGGGTATCCGGGAGTGGGTCAGTATTTACAGTGGGTATCAGGGAGTGGGTCAGTATTTACAGTGGGTATCCGGGAGGGGGTCAGTATTTACAGTGGGTATCAGGGAGTGGGTCAGTATTTACAGTGGGTATCCGGGAGGGGGTCAGTATTTACAGTGGGTATCCGGGAGTGGGTCAGTATTTACAGTGGGTATCAGGGAGGGGGTCAGTATTTACAGTGGGTATCCGGGAGGGGGTCAGTATTTACAGTGGGGATCAGGGAGTGGGTCAGTATTTACAGTGGGGATCCGGGAGGGGGTCAGTATTTACAGTGGGTATCAGGGAGGGGGTCAGTATTTACAGTGGGGATCAGGGAGTGGGTCTGTATTTACAGTGGGGATCAGGGAGTGGGTCAGTATTTACAGTGGGTATCGGGAGTGGGTCAGTATTTACAGTGGGTATCAGGGAGTGGGTCAGTATTTACAGTGGGTATCAGGGAGTGGGTCAGTATTTACAGTGGGTATCGGGAGTGGGTCAGTATTTACAGTGGGTATCAGGGAGTGGGTCAGGATTTACAGTGGGGATCAGGGAGTGGGTCAGTATTTACAGTGGGTATCCGGGAGGGGGTCAGGATTTACAGTGGGGATCAGGGAGTGGGTCAGTATTTACAGTGGGGATCAGGGAGTGGGTCTGTATTTACAGTGGGGATCAGGGAGTGGGTCAGTATTTACAGTGGGTATCAGGGAGTGGGTCAGTATTTACAGTGGGTATCCGGGAGGGGGTCAGTATTTACAGTGGGTATCGGGAGTGGGTCAGTATTTACAGTGGGTATCCGGGAGGGGGTCAGGATTTACAGTGGGGATCAGGGAGTGGGTCAGTATTTACAGTGGGGATCAGGGAGTGGGTCTGTATTTACAGTGGGGATCAGGGAGTGGGTCAGTATTTACAGTGGGTATCAGGGAGTGGGTCAGTATTTACAGTGGGTATCCGGGAGGGGGTCAGTATTTACAGTGGGTATCCGGGAGGGGGTCAGTATTTACAGTGGGTATCAGGGAGTGGGTCAGTATTTACAGTGGGTATCCGGGAGGGGGTCAGTATTTACAGTGGGTATCCGGGAGGGGGTCAGTATTTACAGTGGGTATCAGGGAGTGGGTCAGTATTTACAGTGGGTATCCGGGAGGGGGTCAGGATTTACAGTGGGGATCAGGGAGTGGGTCAGTATTTACAGTGGGGATCAGGGAGTGGGTCTGTATTTACAGTGGGGATCAGGGAGTGGGTCAGTATTTACAGTGGGTATCAGGGAGTGGGTCAGTATTTACAGTGGGTATCCGGGAGGGGGTCAGTATTTACAGTGGGTATCCGGGAGGGGGTCAGTATTTACAGTGGGTATCAGGGAGGGGGTCAGTATTTACAGTGGGTATCAGGGAGGGGGTCAGTATTTACAGTGGGTATCAGGGAGGGGGTCAGTATTTACAGTGGGTATCCAGGAGGGGGTCAGTATTGACAGTGGGTATCAGGGAGTGGGTCAGTATTGACAGTGGGTATCAGGGAGTGGGTCAGTATTTACAGTATTTCCAAACGTTGCTGAATTCCAGGGAAGTGCCGGAAGATTGGAAAACGGCTAATGTTACGCCGTTATTTGAGAAGGGTGGCAGGCAAAAGGCAGGGAATTATAGGCCGGTTAGTTTAACGTCTGTTGTAGGTAAAATGTTAGAATACGTGATCAAGGAGAAAATAGCGAGGCATCTTGAGGAGAATTGTTTGATAGAGCAAACGCAGCACGGTTTTGTTAAGGGGAAGTCGTGTCTGACGAATTCATTGGAGTTCTATGAGGATGTGTCTAGGGCGGTGGATAGAGGAGAGCCAGTGGATGTGGTGTTTCTTGATTTTCAGAAGGCGTTTGATAAGGTGCCGCACAAGAGGTTATTACAGAAGGTTAGGGGGCATGGAGTAGGGGGTAGGGTGTTAGCGTGGATAGGGGATTGGCTGTCAAATAGGAGGCAGAGAGTGGGGGTCAATGGGTGCTATTTGGATTGGCGATTGGCGACTAGTGGAGTGCCCCAGGGGTTGGTGCTGGGGCCTCAGCTATTTACCATTTATACAGATGATCTGGAGGAGGGAACCGAGTGTAGGGTTTCGAAATTTGCTGATGACACCAAGATTGGTGGAACGGCAAATTGCGCGGAGGGTGTGGAGAGTCTGCAGAAGGATCCAGATAGGCTGGGCGAATGGGCCAGGAAATGGCAAATGGAATTTAATGTTGGCAAGTGCGAGGTGGTCCACTTTGGTAGGAATAATGGTAGGAAGGATTATCACTTACGTGGAGAAAAACTGCAGCAGGCGACAATGCAGAGGGACCTCGGGGTCCTTGTGCATGAGTCGCAAAAACCCACCCTGCAGGTGCAGCAGGTGGTCAGGAAGGCAAATGGGATGCTGGCCTTCATAGCGAGGGGGATTGAATATAAAAGTAGGGAGGTCTTGCTGTAACTGTACAGGGCACTGGTGAGGCCACAGCTGGAGTACTGTGTGCAGTTTTGGGCGCCGTACTTACGCAAGGATATTTTGGCCTTGGAGGGAGTGCAGAGGAGGTTTACTAGGCTGATGCCGGAGTTGAGGGGGTTGAACTATGAGGAGAGGCTGAATAAACTGGACTTGTACTCGTTAGAGTTTAGAAGAATGAGGGAAGATCTCATTGAGACGTATAAGATGATGAATGGGATGGATAGGATAGAGGTGGAGAGGCTCTTCCCGCTCAGAAAGGACAGTAGGACTAGAGGGCACAGCCTCAAGATAAAGGGGGGGCAGTTTAGAACGGAGTTGAGGAGGAACTTCTTCACTCAAAGAGTGGTGAATCTCTGGAATTCTCTGCCCGTTGAAGTGGTGGAGGCTGCCTCGCTGAATATATTTAAGACGTGGGTTGATAGGTTTTTGATAGGCAAGGGGATTAAGGGTTATGGGGAGAGGGCGGGAATGTGGAACTGAGACACGACAGATCAGCCATGATCTTATTGAATGGCAGGGCAGGCTCGAGGGGCTAGATGGCCTACTCCTGCTCCTATTTCTTATGTTCTTGTGTTCTTATGTATCTGGGAGGGGGTCAGTATTTACAGTAATTATCCGGGAGTGGGTCAGTATTTACAGTGAGTATCCGGGAGTGGGTCGGTATTGACAGCGGGTATCCGGGAGTGGGTCGGTATTGACAGCGGGTATCCGGGAGTGGGTCGGTATTGACAGCGGGTGTCGGGAGTGGGTCAGCATTTACAGTGGGTCAGTATTTACAGTGGGTATCCAGGAGTGGGTCAGTATTTACAGTGGGTATCCAGGAGTGGGTCAGTATTTACAGTGGGTATCCAGGAGTGGGTCAGTATTTACAGTGGGTATCCAGGAGTGGGTCAGTATTTACAGTGGGTATCCGGGAGTGGGTCAGTATTTACACTGGATATCCAGGAATGGATCAGTATTTCTAGTGGGTTTCCAGAAGTGGGTCAGTATTTACAGTGAGTTTACAGGGGTAGGTCAGCATTTACAGTGGGTATCCGGGAGTGGGTCAGTGCTCACAGGAGGTTTCCGGCAGAGCACAGGTATTTACAGCGGTTTCCCAGGAGAGTGTCAGGATTCACAGAGGATCCCTTGGCACAGTTGTTATGTAGGGTAGGTATTTACTGCTCCAGTATAAGATATTATAGACATTAGTTTAAAAACAGTGTATATTACATTCATACCTTTTGTGCATATATAACATCCGTCCTTTCATACGAACATAACACACTGCACTGTGCCATTACAGCTCTTACTGCAGTTGAACAAAAATAAATATAACAGTGGGTTGAGTTTACGTTGTTATTTAATAAGCTTTTAGCACTGGGGAAAAAGACATCTTGAAAAGATTTTTTTGGGCAATAGGCATTCTAAAGCTCCAGTTCAAAGGGAGCCTTTCAAACTGAGGATATAAAGAGTGAGAGGGATTCCCAATGATGACCTGAGCTTTCCTCTTAACTGCATTATTAAATAGGCTATTGAGCTGTGACTGCTCTGCACCAATGATATTCGCTGCAATGTTGACTTTTTGCATTTCACACTCAGGTTACCATATCAGACTGTCATGTTGAATGTTCAGATGCTCTTTATCAGGTGTTTGTATGCCTTCTCTAAAACATCTTGACTCACTTCAAACCCTCCCAGTTTCGTGATTAAAAACAGCCGCTGGCTAGCCTTTTCAAAAATGCAGTCAGTGTTCTCTGTGAAGCTTAGCTTCTGGTCCCTGTGTTCCCAGATACTTAAGACATTCTACAACCTCTACCCCAGCTGGTCATTAAGATACAGAGGTTCACACTTATGCAGGCCAATGTTATATAGAAGAAACTCTTTGGTTTTATCTACATTGATTACATAGCTGGTCTGGTCCACCTTCCTTTCTACTCCCTATACCCTTTGACTCATCTGCCAATCAAAAATTTATCTAATTCAGCCTTAAAAATATTTACCACTCTCTGGAGAAGGATGGTCTACAGGCTCACAACACCCAAGAGAAATAAATTCTCCTCATCTTTGACTTAAATGAGAGCTCTCTTATTTTTAAACTATATCCCCTAGTTCTAATTTCTCCCACAAGGGGAAACATCCTTTCAGCATTCATCCTGTCAAGCCCCCTCAATATGATACATGCTTCAATAAGATCATCTCTCATTCTTCTAAACTCTAATGAGTACAGACCCAAACTGTCCAACCTTTTCTCATAGGATAACCCCTTCATTCCAGCAATCAGTTGAGTGAACTTTCTCTAGGTTGCTTCCAATGTAATTATGTCTTTTCTTAAGTAAGGAAACAATCTATAAAGAGTATTCCAGATGTAGTCTCTCTAATACTGTCTACAACTGTAGCAAAACATGTCTATTCGATTCCATTTGCAATAAAGAACAACATTCTGTTTGTCTTCCCATTCATTTGCTGTACTTGCAAACTAACTTTTTCCGATTTGTGTGGCAGGAAACCCAGATCCCTCTGTACTAGTGAGTTCTGCAATCCCCCCATTTAGATAATTTGAGGCTCAAAATGGGCATGATTGCATTTTCTCACATACTCCACCTGCCAATGTTTTGTCCACTTCACCTATGTCCTTTTGTAGATTCCTTATATCCTATTCACAACTTAGTTTATTACTTATTTTTGTGTTATAAGCAAATTCAGCAACCATATATTCCAGTCCCTTTATCCAAGTAATTCATAAATACTGTAAATAGTTGAGGCCTCAGCACTGATCCCTGTGGCATTCCACTTGTTATATCTTGCCAACTTGAAAAATGATCTATTTATCCCTACTTTGTTTCATGTTTGCCAACCAATCCTCCACCCACACTAATATATTACGCTCAAAACCATGAGCTCTTACTGGCACAGTAAGCAACCTTTGAGGTGGCACCTTGTCAAATTCTTTCTGGAAATCTAGGTACCTTTTATCCATGTTATGCATTACTTCTTCAAAGAACTCTAACAAATTAGTCTAACATTCTCCTTTCACAAAACCATGTTGACTCCTCCTGATTGTACTGAGACTTTTTATTATCTCCATAATAATAGATTCCAGAATTTTCCATGACAGATATTAAGATAACTGGCCTGTAGTGTCCCATTTCCTGTCTCTCCTTCCTTGAATAGAGTTACATTCACCATTTTCTAATCGGATGGGATCCTTCCAGAATCAAGGGAATTTTGGAAAATTCAAACCAACGTATGCCCTATTTCAGCAGCCATTACTTTTAAGATCAGAGGATGAAGTCCACCACATCCTCCAGACTTGTCAATTTGTAGTTCTAATAATTCCTCAACACTCTATTCACTGATGATAGTAATTGTTTTAGATTCTTTCCTCGCTGTAAACAAATTCTTGTATTCTCTACAGTGAAAACACATGCAAAATATCTGTTCAATTTATTTGTTATTTCCTTACTTTCCACGATTAATTCCCCAGATTCAGACTCCTATAGAGGATCTCTTTACTCTTTTCCTTTTTAAAATCCTGTAGAATATCTCGACCTGTTTTATATTTCTAGCTAGCTATTTCTTGTACTCATTCTCTCTATTTTTAAGCCATTCTTTGCTGTTTTTTACATTCTGTCCAATCTTCTAACCTACTACTAAAAAACTGTTTTTCTTTCGATACAATTTTTAACTTCATCAGTTAGTCACAGATGGTACGTTCTTCCTCTCGAGTCCTTCTTTCTCATTGGAACGCATCTTTGCTGAGTGATACTACATATGTCAAGTATCTCCCACTGCATCTCTACCGACTTATCCCTTAACTTATCTTCACGGCTCACTTCAGCCAGCTCTGTCTTCATAAGATCACAATTTCCTTATTTAAGGTCAAGACAGTAGTCTTATAGCTACCTTTATCTTAAACTGAATGCAAAATTCAATCATGTTATGTTATGATCACTGTTACCTAGAACCCTTTACTAAGAATTCATGGCCTGCTCTACGATTGGCTGTAGAACATGTTGCTCTGAGAAATTGTTTGAAAACATTCTTGAACGCATCTTCCAGTCTATCCATACCAATCTGATTTGCCCAATCTGTTTGGGCCATGGCTGTAACGAGATCAAGTGGTCCTGGCTAGTACCCAAACAGAGTGTCAGTGTGCAGGTTATTGCTGTTTAAGTGTTGCTTGACACAAATGTTCAGGACAACGTCCATAGATTACTTTGATGATTGTGTGTAGATTGATGCGTTGGTAATTTGCTGGGTTGGGTTTGTTCTGCTTTTTGTGGACCGGTCACAGCTGGGCAATTTTTCAGATTCTCAGCTCGATGTCAGTGCTATAAATGTACTGGAACAACTTGGTTAAGAGTGCAGCTAGTTCTGAGCACAAGATTTTAGCAATACAGCCCAATCCTTTTCTGCTCAGTTACTTATCCGGAGTACATCCTGTGCCTTTGCCATACTCCGAGCTTCTTCCAACTGGTGTTCAACATGGACGAGCATTGATTCTTCAGCTTTGGAAAGGTGGGAAGTGGCAATCAGCAGAATGCTTTCTTGCCCATTTCCCACCTGATGACATGAGGCTTCCTGTCAGTTTTGAGGACTCTCAGGGTCTCTCCCTCTCTCTTCTAGTTATATACCCACAGTGCTGCTGTCACATATGAGAGAGTGATGGCAGAGTCCGGGAGTTGAGCTATGAAGTATTATTTTGTTAGTTCCTGTCAAACTGCTACCTGACTAGTTTGTGGGACAACTCTTCAATTTTGGCACAAAGTCCCAGATGACAATGAGGAAACTGCAGAATTGCCATTGTTGTTTCTGATACCTAGACAGATACCGAATAATGCTTTTTAATTTTTTTGTAGTGATTTGTTAGTGTGGTTTATTAGGCCATTTCATAGAGCATTTAACCACAGTGCAGGCCTTTAGATTATTGTTATTGATGTGTGTACTTTTTAGCTGCGACCATAGTCTATAATCTTAGTACTGTAATGCAAGTAGTCAAAGGACAATGTGTCTTCCTTAAATCTTAGGAAAAAGCACCCTCTTGTGGCTATAGTTTGGTATCAAACCAAGACAAGTGAACCAGAGTCATCCCCCTGTCATTGCTAACTTGAGGAACTGTAACTGACCGTGACACTCCTGCAATAATGTAGCATCTTCAACTTAGCACATCACTAACAGAACAAACCAAGGTACTGCTTGTCATTACATTCCAAAAGCATTTTACTGGTTGAGAACTATCTGTAGAACTCCTGAGAATATGAAAGATGTGACACTTTTTTTAGATTCACAGATGTTTACAACATGAAGGAGGCCACTCAGCCCATCATGTCCGTGCCAGTCAATAAAAATCTGACTACACCAGTTCTATTTTCTTGGCCATAGTCCTGAAGGTTATGGGACACAAGTGAATATCTAAATACATCTTAAACGTTACGAGAGTTTCTGATTCAACCATCCTTTCAGCAGCCCTCTGTAAGAAAAAGTTTATCTTCAACTTCCCTCTTGGCCTCTTATCTTAAATCAATACCCCCTGGTTTTGACCTCTCCACAAACAGACAATGTGCCTTCCTGTTCATTCTATCTAGGCCACTCCATAGCTTCATTCACCTCCACCAGCTCCCTCTCTGCTCCAAGGAAGTCGATCCCAGCCTATCCCATCTCTCCTCACACTCAGTCCCTCCAGCCCAGGCAACATCCTGGTAAACCTCCTCAACATCTCTGCAATTACATCCTCCATAATGTGGTGACCAGAATTGCACACAGTACCCCAGCTATGGCCTAACCAGTGTTTTATACACTTCCAGCATGAGCTCCCTGAACGGTGGTAGGATTGGAGGGTCTCGATGACATTACTGTTACTAGCGAGGTGGTGCTCGACAGACTGGAGGGGCTGATTGTGGGCAAGTCCCCAGGACCGGATGGAATGCATCCGAGGGTTCTGAAAGAAATGGCGGAGGTGATAGTGGATGCCTTGGTGGTTATTTTCCAGACATCGCTGGATTCCGGGGAAGTGCCGGAAGATTGGAAAGCGGCTAATGTTACGCCGTTGTTTAAGAAGGGTGCCAGGCAAAAGGCGGGGAATTATAGGCCGGTTAGTTTAACGTCTGTTGTGGGTAAAATGTTAGAATCCGTCATCAAGGAGGAAATAGCGAGGCATCTTGAAGGGAATTGCTTGATAGAGCAGACGCAGAACGGTTTCGTTAAGGGGAAGTCGTGTCTTACTTGAGTTCTATGAGGATGTGTCTAGGGCGGTGGATATAGGAGAGCCGGTGGATGTGGTCTTTCTTGATTTTCAGAAGGCGTTTGACAAGGTACCTCACAAGAGGTTATTGCAGAATGTCAGGGGACATGGAGTTGGGGGTAGGGTGTTAGCGTGGATAGAGGACTGGTTGTCAGATAGGAGGCAGAGAGTGGGGGTCAATGGGTGCTATTCGGATTGGCGGATGGTGACTAGTGGAGTGCCTCAGGGGTCGGTGCTGGGGCCTCATCTATTTACCATTTATATAGATGATCTGGAGGAGGGAACCGAGTGTATGGTGTCGAAATTTGCTGATGACACTAAGATTGGTGGAAAGGCAAATTGCGCGGAGGGTGTGGAGAGTCTGCAGAAGGATCCAGATAGGCTGGGCGAATGGGCCAGGAACTGGCAAATGGAATTTAATGTTGGCAAGTGTGAGGTGGTCCACTTTGGTAGGAATAATGGTAGGAAGGATTATTACTTACGTGGAGAAAAACTGCAGCAGGCGGCGGTGCAGAGGGACCTCGGGGTCCTTGTGCATGAGTCGCAAAAACCCAGCTTGCAGGTGCAGCAGGTGGTCAGGAAGGTGAATGGGATGCTGGCCTTCATAGCGAGGGGGATTGAATATAAAAGTAGGGAGGTCTTGCTGCAGCTGTATAGGGCATTGGTGAGGCCGCAGCTGGAGTACTGTGTGCAGTTTTGGGCGCCGTACTTACGCAAGGATATCTTGGCCTTGGAGGGAGTGCAGAGGAGGTTTACTAGGCTGATGCCGGAGTTGAGGGGGTTGAGCTATGAGGAGAGGCTGAATAAACTAGGCTTGTACTCGTTAGAGTTTAGAAGAATGAGGGGAGATCTCATTGAGACGTATAAGATGATGAATGGGATGGATAGGATAGAGGTGGAGAGACTCTTCCCGCTCAGAAAGGACAGTAGGACTAGGGGGCACAGCCTCAAGATAAAGGGGGGGGCGGTTTAGAACGGAGTTGAGGAAGAACTTCTTCACTCAAAGGGTGGTGAATCTCTGGAATTCTCTGCCTGTTGAAGTGGTGGAGGCTGCCTCGCTAAATATTTTTAAGAAGAGGGTTGATGGGTTTTTGATAAGAGAGGGGATTAAGGGTTATGGGGAGAGGGCGGGAATGTGGAACTGAGCCACGACAGATCAGCCATGATCTTATTGAATGACGGGGCAGGCTCGAGGGGCCAGATGGCCTACTCCTGCTCCTATTTCTTATGTTCTTACATCTCAACTAATAAGTGCAAGTATTCCACATGCCTTCTTAATCTCATCTATCTGACCTGCTATCTTCAAAAATCGGTTTTAAGTTTATTTATTAGTGTCACAAGTAGGCTTACATTAACACCCCAATGAAGCTACTGTGAAATTCCCCTGGTCATCATTCTCTGGTGTTTGTTCGGGTACACCGAGGGAGAATTTAGCATGGCCAATGCACCTAACCAGCACATCTTTTGGAAATTTTGAGTGGAAATTGGAGTAGCCAGAGGAAACCCACACAGACAGTGATCCAAGTTGGGAATCAAATCTGGGTTCTGACGCTGTGATGCTAACCACTGTACCACCGTGTCACTGCCTCCCATCTCTCCACCCTCTCCTGTGCACTTCCTCTCCCTCCCAGGTCCTCACCATTTCTCTCTCCCTCATGTCCCTCTCATCACCACTCCTTAATCCCCATCCCAAAGCCTTCTCTCTTAGTTTCTCTCTCTCTCACACTCTCTGCCCTCCCTAAGCCATCCTCCCTCCATTTCACTGATACTGAAGTGATGTCCAGCCCTCTGCATGGCATTCCTCCCTCACTGTGCTTTCAGTTGGAATATTGAGCATCCCAACAGCAGTAGGACAGATCATCAGTGACCAACACAAAGACACTCGCCTGGGATGGAGACAATCTGTCCACCTGCAGAAGCTGGGAAGCGAAATACGGTCTGTTGTCCTTGCTGCGACTGACTGGTCACCACCTGCCCCTGTTGACCCTGGATGGACAGGGAATGCTGCTGCAGCTGCCCAATTGGGATGGTTGGTGTGCCTGGTAATGCTGTACCTGTCAGAGGGAAAATACACAACAAGCTCAGCCAGGGATTGGAGCTGTACACACACACTGATGGAGAGGGATCAGGGCAGGATATGGGGTAGAACGGAGTTACGGGGGGGAGGGGGTGGGGACCGGCGGAGTGCCAGGGAGAGGGGGTGGGGGTGCGGCGGACTGCCGGGGAGTGGGGGGCGGGGAGGGGGGACGGAGAGACAAAGTGCTGGGGGTAGAACAAGGGGGGCAATATCGAGTAATGGCTGGTGTACAACAGCAGGAACACATGAGGAAAGGGATGTCTGGTAAGTGGGAGACTTTAAAAAGTGTATTAACCAGGGTTCAGTGTAAGCAGATTCCTCATAGAGTGAAGGGCAAGGTTGGTGGAAGTGGGGAAGCCTGGATGGCTCAGAACATTGAGGCCCTGACCCAAAAGGAGGAAAGATATGACCTGCGTAGGCAGCTGAGATCTCGTGGATCCCTTAAAGAGTATAGGGGTGTGGGAGTAGAATTAAGAGAGAAATCAGGAGGGCAAAAATGGGACACAAGATTGGATTCTCCTTTGCCTTATGTGCCAAAGCAAAGAGCTTCTACAAATACATAAAGGGTGAAAGAGTAAGGCCTCTTCAGGATCAACAAGATCATCTATGTGCAGATCCACAACAGATGGGCAAAGTCCTAAATGAATATTTCTCATAGTTATTTACTGTTGAGAAAAGCATGGATGTTAGGGAACTTGGGGAAATAAATAGTGATGTCTTGATGAGTGTACATATTACAGAGGAGGTGGTGCTGGAAGTCTTAAAGCGCATCAAGATAGATAAATCTCTGGGACCTAATGAAATGTATCCCAGGATCCTGTGAGAGGCTAGGGGGGCAATTGTGCTTCCCCTAGCAGAGATATTTGAATTATCGACAGCCGCAGGTGAGGTATCTGAAGATTGGAGAGTTACAAATCTCGTGCCTTTGTTTAAGGACTGCAGGGAAAAGCCTGGGAATTACAGGCCAGTGAGCCCCACATCTGTGATGGGTAAATTGTTGGAAGGTATTTTGACAGACAGGATCTACAGACATTTATAGATGCAAGGACTAATTACGGACAGTCAGCATCGATTTGGGAATGGAGAAATATATCTCGCAAATTTGATTGAGTTTTTTGAAGGGGTAATCAAGATGAGGACAGTACAGTTGACATTACTTACATGAACTTTAGCAAGGCGTTTGACAAGATACCGCATGGTAGGCTGTTGCTTAAGGTTAAATCTCATGGGATTCAGAGTGAGATATTTAAATGGATACAAAATTGGCTTGATGACAGAAGACAGAGGGTAATTGTAGAGAATTGTTTTTCAAACTGGAGGCTTGTGACCAGTGGTGTCCCTCAGGGGTCAGTGCTGGGTCCACTGTTATTGTGATTTATATTAATGATTTGGATGAGAATATAGGAGGCACGGTTAGTAAGTTTGCAGATAACACCAAGATTGGTGGCATACTGGGCAATGAAGGAAGTTATCTCCAACTGCAACAGGATCTTGATCAATTGGGCCAGTGGGCTGACAAATGGCAGATGGAGTTTAATTTAAACAAATGCGAGGTGATGCATTTTGGTAGATTGAACCAGGGCTGGATTTACTCAGTTAATGGTAGGGCGTTGGAGAGAGTTACAGAACAAAGAGATCTAGGGGTACAAGTTCATAGTTCCTTGAAAGCGGAGTCACAGCTGGACAGAGTGGTGAAGGTGGCACTCAGCATGCTTGGTTTCATCGGTGAGAACATTGAATACAGGAGTTGGAACATCTTTTTGAAGTTGTACAGGACATTGGTAAGGCCACACTTGGAATACTGTGTGCAATTCTGTGGTCATCCTTTTATAAAAAGAATATTATTAAACTGGAAAGAGTGCAAAAAAATTTACTAGGATGCCACTGGGGCTTGATGATTTGAGTTATAAGGAGAGGCTGAATAGACTTTTTTCTCTGGAGTGTAGGAGGCTGAGGGGTGAACTTATAGAAGTTTATAAAATAATGAGGAGCATAGGCAAGGTAGATAGTCAATATCTTTTCCCAACAGTAGGTGAGTCTAAAACTAGAGGACATAGGTTTAAGGTGAGAGGGGAGTGATACAAAAGTGTTCAGAGGGGCAATTTTTTCACACAGAGGGTGGTGGGTGTCTGATACAAGCTGCCAGAGGTAGTAGTAGAATCGGGTACAATTTTATCTTTCAAAAAGCATTTAGTATGATGGATATAGAGGGATATGGGCCAAATGCAAGCAATTGGGATTATCTTAGGGGTTTTTAAAAAATGGGTGGCAGGACAAGTTGGGCCAAAGGGCCTGTTTCCATGCTGTAAACCTCTATGACTTTATGATCTTGTTGAACTTATACAAGATGAAAGGCCACACTTGGAATACTGTGTACAGTTCTGGAAATTCATCCCAAGGATGAGGAAACACGCTAAGGGGAGGACGAGGCATCCATGGCTGACAAGGGAAGTCACAGTCAGCATAAAAGCAAAAGAAAAAGCATACAAAGTGGCATGGATTAATAGGAAGCCAGAGGATTGGGAAGCTTTAAAAGTGAGCAGACGATAACTAAAAAAGCAATAAGGGGGACAAGATGAAATGAGTGTAAACTAGCTAGTCATATAAAAGAAGATAGGAAGACTTTTTTTTTTCAAGATATAAAAGAGAAGGAAAAATAGCCATTGGACCACTAGAAAATGAGACTGGAGAAGTAATAATAGGAAAACAAAGCAATGGCAGAGGAAATGAACAGTTACTTTGCTTCAGTCTTCACAGTGAAGGCACCAGTGGAATGCCAGAGCTCCAGGAAAGTCAGGGGTGAGTATAGTGGCCATCACTAAGGTGATGATTCTGGGGAAACTAAAAGATCTGAAGTTGGATAAATCACCTGGACTGGATGGACCACACCCTAGGGATCTAAAAGAGATAGCTGAGGAAATTGTGTGAGGCATTGATGGTAATCTTTTAGCAATCACTGGAGACAGGGAGGGTACCAGAGAACTGGAAAGGAACTAATATAACACCATTGTTTAAGAAGGGAGGGAGGTAGCAGACAGGAAATTATAGGCTGGTTAGCCTGACTTTGGTCATTGGCAAGATTTTAGAGTCCATTAGGGATATAGATAATCTAAGTGAGTGGATGAGGGTCTGGCAGATAGACTACAATATTGGTAAATGTGAGATCATCCATTTTGATAGGAACAACAGCAAAATGGATTATTATTTAAATGGTAAAAAATTGCAACATGCTGCTGTGCAGAGGGACCTGGGTGTCCTTGTACAGGAATCTCAAGGAGTTGGTTTGCAGGTGCAGCAGGTAATTAAGACGGCAAATGGAATTTTGTCCTTTATTGCTGGAGGGATGGAGTTTAAAGACAGTGAGATTATGTTGCAGCTGTATAAGGTGCTGGTGAGGCCACACCTGGAATACTGTGTACAGTTTTGGTCTCCTTACTTGAGAAAGGATATACTGACACTGGAGAGGGTACAGAGGAGATTCACTAGGTTGATTCCGGAGTTGAGAGGGTTAGCTTATGAGGACAGACTGAGGCTATGCTCATTGAAATTCAGAAGAACGAGGGGAGATCTTTTAGAAACATGTAAGATTATGAAGGGAATAGATAAGATAGAAGCAGGGAAGTTGTTTCCACTGGTGATAAAACTAGAAATAGGGAACACAGCCTCAAAATAAGGGGAAGCAGATTTAGGACTGAGTTGAGGAGGAACTTCTTCACATAAGGGGTTGTGAATCTGTGGAATTCCCTGCCCAGTGAAGTAGTTGAGGCTACCTCATTTAAGTCAAGGATAGATAAATTTTTGAACAGTAATGGAATTAAGGGTTATGGTGAGCGAGCGAGCGGGTAAATGGAGCTGAGTCCACAAAAGGATTAGCCATGATCTTATTGAATGGCGGAGCAGGCTCAAGGGGCCAGATGGCCTACTCCTGCTCCTCGTTCTTATCTTCTTATTAATAAAGCTAAGCTCACAAAGTACTTGGAAGTGCATGATAAAGTAGGACTGAGTCAGCACGGCTTTGTCAAGGGGAGGTCATGTCTGACAGAGTTCTTTCAGAGGTAACAAGGAAGTTTGATAAAGGAGACGTGATCTGTTTAGATTTCCAGAAGACCTTTGACAAAGTGCTGCATGGATTGGCTGACTGGCAGAAGGCAGAGAGTAGGGATAATGGGTTTTTTTCAGGATGGGCAGTTGGTGACTGGTGGTGTGCCTCAGGGGTCAGTGCTGAGACCACAACTTTTCACAATATACATTAACAATTTAGAGGAAGGAACTGAAGGCACTGTTGCTAAAGTTTATATATGATACAAAGATATGTAGAGGGACAGGTAGTATTGAGGAAGCATGGGGGATGCAAAGGGACTTGGACAGAATAGGAGAATGGGCAAAGAAGTGGAAGTGGCAGATGGAATACAATGTGGAAAAGTGTGAGGTTATGCATTTTGGAAGGAGGAATGAAGGCATAGACTATTTCCTAAATGGAAAAATGCTTAGAAAATCAGAAACACAAAGGGACTTGAGAGTCTACGTTCATGATTCTCTAAAGGTTAATGTGCAGGTTCAGTCGGCAGTTAGGAAAGCAAATGCAATGTTAGCTTTCATGTCGAGAGGGCTAGAATACAAGAGCAGGTCTCTGATCAGACCCCATTTGGAGTACAGAGAGTAGTTTTGGGCCCCATATCTAAGGAAGAATATGCTGGCCTTGGAAAGGGTGCTGAGGAGGTTCACAAGGAGGATCCCTGGAATGAAGCGCTTGTCATATGAAGAACAGTTGAGGACTTTGGGTCTGTACTCGGAGTTTAAAAGGATGAAGGGGGATCTTATTGAACTTTACAGGATACTGCGAGGCCTGAATAGAATGGATGTGGAGAGGCTGCTTCTACTGATAGGGAAAACTAAAACCAGAGGGCACAATCTCAGGCTAAAGGGATGATCCTTTAAAACAGAGATGAGGAGGAATTTCTTCAGCTAGAGAGTGATGAATTTGTGGAACTCTTTGGTGCTCTTGGTGCACACTCTTTAGTGAGTGTCCGGAATAAGCTGCCAGAGACAGTAATAGAGGTGGGTACAACTTTGTCTTTTAAAAAGCATTTAGGCAGTTACATGGGTAAGATGGGTATACAGGGATATAGGCCAAATGCGGGCAATTGTGAGTAGCTTAGCAGTAAAAACTGGGCGGCATGGACAAGTTGGGCCGATCGACTTGTTTGCAAGCTGTAAACCTTTATAACTCTTTGTGGGATCTCCCTGTGCTTTTTTTGTGGGTGGGAGAAGAATGTAGACAACATTGAGGCTATTTCCTGGGATAAAGAGACGATGTATGGTGTTGGATGCACACACATAGCTGGAATAGAAAGCAGTTGGAATTATGATCTGGTTTTTCGCTTTAGTTGGACCTCACATTGGAGTCAATGGGAAGGTTACACTAACACTGGAGGACTGGTGGCCTATAATGCAAAGCAGTTGGCATATAAAAGGACGGTCTTACTACAACTGCACAAGCAATGACAAGACCACATCTTGAGCAGTGTTCATAGAAAAGGCTGAGCAGGAACACAGCATAGATTCCCCAGAATTATTCCAGGATTTAATGATTACATCCCAAGGAGGCATCGCACAGTTGCTTTGTGTTCTCTTGAATAAAGATTAAGGGACTACATAATCCAGATGGAGAGAAATCATTTCTGTTGGTGGTGGAATTAGAACTAGGAAATAACGTTCCCATCAGAGCTAGCTCATCTCAGGATCAGAAATAAATAGGAGCAGGAGTAGACCATTTGGCCCTTCGAACCTATACTGTCACTCAGAAAGATCATGGCTGATCTGGTTGTGCCCTTAACTCCACTCTCCCTGCCTGCCCTCCATAGCTCTCGATTCTCTTACTGATCAACATCTGTGGACCTCAACCTTAAATGTATTCAATAACCCAGGCTCCACTGCTCTCTGGGGACAGAATTCCATAAACAATCCTCTGAGGGAACAAATTCTTCCTCATTTCTGTCTTAAACAGGGAATAGTTCTAAATTCTCTTCACCTTTCCCCAACCTGAGCAGAAACACCCTCTAAGCATTGACCTTGTAAAGCCTCCTCAGAATCTCCTGTTTCAACGAGATTATCTTTCATTCTGAACTCCAATAATGAAAGTTTCCACCTGCTCAGCCTTTTCCCATTAGACACCTCCAAGCCATCAATCTAACCAGCGAACCTTCTCTGAGCTCCTTCCATTGGGTGGCACATGACATAATGGTTAGCACCATTGCTTCACAACACCAGAGCCGCAGCTTGGGTCACTGTTTGTGCTGACTCTGCACATTCTCCCCGTGTCTGCATGGGTTTCCTCCAAGTGCTCCGGTTTCCCCTCTCAGTGTGAAAGACACACTGGTCATGCTCAATTCTTGCTCAGTGTACACAAGCAGACGCCAAAGCGTGTAATATAATGTAAGCCTACTTGTGACACTAATAAATACTTATAACATTGCAAGCTTGCTCATTCTTAAGTAAGAACAAAACTGTACACAGTGCTCAAGATGTATTCTCATCAATGCCTTGTGCAGCTGTAGTCAAACCACCCTCCTTTTATACACCATCAGCTTTGCATTAAAGGCCATTTTGCCTTCCTAATTACTTGCTGTACTTGTACGCTAATGATTTGTACTTCATATTCAAGGACACCTACAGCCCTTCTGAAGTGCAATGTTTTGTAGTTTCTATTTAAATAACATTCTGCTTTTCTATTCCTCCTGCCAAAGTGGACAACTTCACATTTTCCCACATTACAATTCATCTGACATTTTTAACCACTTATTTTTCCTATTTATTTCCCTTTGGAGACTTTTTTGCTTCCTTCACAACTTGCTTTCTTATCTAGGTTTGTTTGGTCAGTAAATTTGGCAATAACAGTTGGTCCCTTTACCCAGTCCTTAATAGATTAATACAAAGAATAGTATTATGCCGAGCTCAACCACATTCCCTTGAGCTGCCTTCTGAACCTTTTGAAGATAAGATGGCAGCACAAGATACCAAACACTGAGGTGCTCATCCCAGCCTGCATGCAGCCGTGTCTCTGGACCCGGCGCAGCCACGCCCCAGAGTCTGGCTGGTCAGGTAGCCAGAAAACCCAATACCCACCAATGCAAATCTTCCAAGGAGTGCTTGTGTGGGGTGTGCCCTAGTGGTCATAGGAAGTATTACAAGGACACCCTAAATGTTGCACTTCGGATTCTACATTTGGGATTGCTACATTTACCTCAACTAAATGAAATATAGCACAGCCTCCTTCAAAAGCAAGCACAAAGAAAAAACGAGAACAAGAAAAGCCGAGCCATTAACCATCCAACACAATCATCAACAGTATCCTGTCCTATTTGCAGCAGGATCTTCTGGATGCAGAGCATCCTAAGAAGTCACTTACCTATTCACCAGAACCTTACCAAACCCCTCAAATGATGAACATGTTCATCTTAAGAACATAAGAAATAGGAGCAGGAGTAGGCCATCTAGCCCTTCGAGCCTGCCCCGCCATTCAATAAGATCATGGCTGATCTGTCGTGGCTCAGTTCCACATTCCCGCCCTCTCCCCATAACCCTTAATCCCCTCTCTTATCAAAAGCCCATCAACCCGCGTCTTAAAAATATTTAGCGAGGTAGCCTCCACCACTTCAACGGGCAGAGAATTCCAGACATTCACCACCCTTTGAGTGAAGAAGTTCCTCCTCAACTCCGTTCTAAACCACCCCCCCTTTATCTTGAGGCTGTGCCCCCTAGTCCTACTGTCTTTTTTGAGCGGGAAGAGTCTCTCCACCTCTATCCTATCCATCCCATTCATCATCTTATACATCTCAATGAGATCTCCCCTCATTCTTCTAAACTCTAACGAGTACAAGCCTAGTTTATTCAGCCTCTCCTCATAGTTCAACCCCCTCAACTCCGGTATCAGCCTAGTAAACCTCCTCTGCACTCCCTCCAAGGCCAAAATATCCTTGCGCAGGTGCGGCGCCCAAAACTGCACACAGTACTCCAGCTGTGGCCTCACCAATGCCCTATACAGCCGCAGCAAGACCTCCCTACTTTTATATTCAATCCCCCTCGCTATGAAGGCCAGCAAGCTGGGTTTTTGCGACTCATGCACAAGGACCCCGAGGTCCCTCTGCACCGTCGCCTGCTGCAGTTTTTCGCCACGTAAGTAATAATCCTTCCTACCATTATTCCTACCAAAGTGGACCACCTCACACTTGCCAACATTAAATTCCATTTGCCATTTCCTGGCCCATTCGCCCAGCCTATCTAGATCCTTCTGCAGACTCTCCACACCCTCCGCACAATTTGCCATTCCCCCAATCTTGGTGTCATCAGCAAATTTCGACACCCTACACTCGGTTCCCTCCTCCAGATCATCTATATAAATGGTAAAAAGCTGAGGCCCCAGCACCGACCCCTGGGGCACTCCACTAGTCACCATCTGCCAATCCGAATAGCACCCGTTGACCCCCACTCTCTGCCTCCTATTTGACAACCAATCCTCTATCCACGCTAACACCCTACCCCCAACTCCATGTCCCTCGACCTTCTGCAATAACCTCTTGTGAGGTACCTTGTCAAACGCCTTCTGAAAATCCAGAAAGACCACATCCACCGGCTCTCCTCTATCCACTGCCCTAGACACATCCTCATAGAACTCCAGTAAATTTGTCAGACACGACTTCCCTTTAATGAAACCGTGTTGCGTCTGCTCTATCAAGCAGTTCCCTTCAAGATGCCTCGCAATTTCCTCCTTAATGACAGATTCTAACATTTTACCTACCACAGAC
Organism: Carcharhinus amblyrhynchos; assembly: GCF_965287045.1. Classification (NCBI taxonomy): domain Eukaryota; kingdom Metazoa; phylum Chordata; class Chondrichthyes; order Carcharhiniformes; family Carcharhinidae; genus Carcharhinus; species Carcharhinus amblyrhynchos. The sequence continues at coordinate 122,260,115 of NC_137330.1, read as the reverse complement.
GTTAAACTAACCGGCCTATAATTCCCCGCCTTTTGCCTGGCACCCTTCTTAAACAACGGCGTAACATTAGCCGTTTTCCAATCCTCCGGCACTTCCCCGGAATCTAGCAACGTCTGGAAAATAACCACCAAGGCATCCACTATCACCTCCGCCATTTCTTTCAGAACCCTCGGATGCATTCCATCCGGTCCTGGGGACTTGTCCACAATCAGCCCCTCCAGTCTGTCGAGCACCACCTCTCTAGTAACAGTAATGTCATTAAGACCCTCCAGTCCTACCACCTTTCCATCACTAACATCCGGCAAATTATTCACGTCCTCCTCCGTGAAGACAGAAACAAAAAAGTTATTCAATACCTCAGCCATATCCCCATCCCCTACCACTAGGTCCCCTTTCTCATCCTCTAAAGGACCAACGTTCACCCTAGCCAGCCTCTTCCTTTTTATGTATTTATAAAAACTCTTGCTATCCTTTTTTATATTAAGCGCTAGCCCAGCTTCATAGTTTCTCCTACCCTTCTTTATCAACTTCTTTGTCAATCTTTGTTGACATTTAAACCTCTCCCAATCCTCTTCTCGCCCACTACTCTTAGCTACTCTAAATTCCTCCGCTTTTAATTTAACACTTTCCTTCACCTCCTTCGTTATCCACGGCTTATTACCTCTCCTCCTACTGTCCTTTTTAACCATCGGAATAAATTTCCGCTGAGCACCAAGAAAGATCTCCTTAAAGATCCTCCACTGCTCCTCAGCAGACCCTCCCTCCAACGCGCTCCCCCAGTCCACATTCGCCAATTCTTCTCATCCTACCGTACTCCCCTCTGTTCAAACAAAGTACGCGTGTCCGGGAACCCACTTTCTCCTCCTCCATCTGCACCAGAAACTCCATCATATAATGATCACTCTCCCCAAGAGGATCCTTCACCGCAAGGTCCCTAATCTTCACTTGGAAGGGGAAACAAGTGACAGAACGTAAATAATGGAGGCCCCAATACCGATCCCAGTGGCACTCCACTAGTTACAGTGTGGAAATGACCTATTCATCCCAACTCTCTATCTCCAGTTAATTCATCAATCCTCTACACATGCTAATATAACACCATGAGTGTATTAAGCTTTTTTATGTCACCTTATCAAATGACTTTTGGAAACACAAAGAACTACATCTACTGATTTCCCTTCAACCATCCTGCTTGCAAATCCTCATAGAAATCTAACACATTTGTCCAACAAAATTGACTTTGTTGGCTCTATGTAATTGTATTGTGATTTTCTACCTCCGTAACAATGGATTCTGACATTTTCCCAAGGACAGATCTTAGGCGTTTGCAGTATTCCAATCCACTGGGATCCATCCATATTCTCTGCAGAACTTCTTTTAAAAACAAGGATATAGGTCATTAATCTGAGGGGCTTGTCAGCCTTGAGTCCCATCAGTATTCCAGTACTTTTCTGTAGTGATCATTACTGTTTACAGTTCCTCTTTTTCTTTTACCTCTTTGAATGATAGGAAGTCTCCCCTGCCTCCTCCTCAAGCCTGCACATTCTTCCTTTTCAAATAGTAATCCAGTTCCTCCTTGAATTTTTCAATTGAACCTGCCCCCACCACCTTCTCAAGCAGTGCACGGCAGACCTTAACCATTTGCTTTGTGAGAGATTTTCCTCATAATACCATTGCTTCTTTGGCCAAACACCTTAAATCTGTGCCATCTGGTTCTTGATCCTTCCACAATAGAAAATAGGCTTTCCATAAATACTTTGTCTAGATCCTTCATGATTTTTAATTTCTCTATCAAATCTCCTCTCAATACCTCCTCTGATACCTCCACATCCTTCCTAAAGTGTGGTGTTCAGAATCGGGTTGAGGCTGAACCAATTTGGACAAGTGTATCATAGCCTCCTGGCTTTTATACTCTATACCTCTATTTATAAAGCATTCCACATCCTGGGGTTTATTAATCATTCTCTCAGCCTGTCCTGCCATCTTCAATGATTTACGCACCCGGTCCTTTTGCTCCTGCACTATCTTGAGAATGATATCCTTCATTTCACATTGTCTCTCCACATTTTTCCCATCAAGCCTCCCATCCATTGACTCTCTCTGCACTTCCCGCTGCCTCAGAAAAGCAGCCAGAATAATTAAGGACCTCACGCACCCTGGACGTAGTCGCTCCCACCTTCTTCCATTGGGAAAAAAATACAAACGTTTGAGATCACGTACCAATCGACGAAGAACAGCTTCTTTCCTGCTACTATCAGACTTTTGAATGGACCTACCTTGCATCAAGTTGATCTTTCTCTACATGTTCAGCTAGTTTTCTCTCATACTCTCATTTCTCCCTCATTTCTTTAGTCATCCTTTGTTGGTTTTTAAAACTTCCCCAAGTGTCTGGGCTGCTGTTAATCTTCACATCATTGAACTTCCTTTCTTTCAATCTGATACCACCTTTGAGGAGGCATAGTGGTATTGTCACTGGACCAGTCATGCAGAGACCCAGGTTAATGCTCTGGTGACACAGGTTCAAATCCCGTCATGGCAGATGGTGAAATTTAAATTGAATAAAAATCTGGAATTCAAAGTCTAATGATGACCATAAAGCCATTGTCGATTGTGGTAAAAACCCAACTGGTTCACTAATGTCCCCCAGGGAAGGAAATCTGCCGTACTTACCCAGTTTGGTCCACGTGATTCCAGAGCCACAGCAATGTGGGTGACTCTTAAATGGCTCCTTAAGAGCAATTTGGGATGGGCGATAAATGCTGGCCCAACCAGTGATCCCCATATTCCATGAAATTGGTTAATTCTTTTGTCTTCAATAGAATAGAGCTTTGTTGAGAGTTAGGAAATATTTCCTTAAATGTCTCTCACTGCATCTCCACTGTCTTACCTTTTAACCTATTTACCCAGTCCACTTTAGACAACTGTCTTCACTGTAATTGCCTTTATTTAAGTTTTAAGGCACCTTATGAATCACATTTCTCACTCAAACAATGTGAAACTCTACCATGTTATGAGTACTTTTGCCTGGCAAGTCCTTTACCACAAGATCTTTAATTAATCCTGTCACATTAAACATTACCAGGTGCAAAATGGCGTAGTTCCTGGTAGGCTTTAGAATTCATCGTTCAAAGAAACTGTTCCAGATACAAAGAACAAAGAAAATTACAGCACAGGAATAGGCCCTTTGGCCCTCCAAGCCTGCACTGACCATGCTGCCCAACTTAATTAAAACCTCCTACCCTTCCAGGGACCATATCCCTCTATTCTCATCCTATTCATGTATTTGTCAAGACACCCCTTTCGTCACTACTGTATCCACTTCCACTATCTCCCCGGCAATGAGTTCCAGGACACCCACCACTGTGTAAAAAAATCTGCCTCATACATCTCCTTTAAACCTTGCCCCTCGCACCTTAAACCTATACCCCCTAGTAATTGACTCTTCCACCGTGGGAAAAAGCTTCTGGCTATCCACTCTGTCCATGCCTCTCATAATCTTGATGAGTTCTATCAGATCACCCCTCAACCTCCATTGTTCCAGTGGGAACAAACCAACTTTCTCCAACCTCTCCTCATAGCTAATGCCCTCCATACCAGACAACATCCTGGTAAATCTTTTCTGTACCCTCTCCAAAGCCTCCACATCCTTCTGGTAGTGTGGCAACCAGAACTGAATGCTATATTCCAAGTGTGGCCTAAGGTCCTATAAAGCTGCAACATGACTTGCCAATTTTTAAACTCAATACCCTGGCCAATGAAGGCACGTACACCGTATGCCTTCTTGACTACCTTCTCCACCTGCATTGCCACTTTCAGTGACCTGTATACCTGTACACCCAGATCCCTTTGCCTGTCAATGCTTTTAAGTGTTCTGCCATTTACTGTATATTTCCTATCTGTATTAGACCTTCCAAAATGCATTACCTCACATTTGTCCGATTAAACTCCATCTGCCATCTCTCTACCCAAGTCTCCAACTGATCTATATCCTGCTGTATCCTCTGATGGTCCTCATCGCTATCCACAAATCCACCAACCTTTGTGTCGTCTGCAAACTAATCAAACCAGTTACATTTTCCTCCAAATCATTTATATATATTACAAACAGCAAAGATCCCAGCACTGATCCCTGAGGAATGCCACTTGTCACAGCTCTCCATTCAGGAACGCACCCTTCCACTGCTACCCTCTGTCTTCTTTGACGGGGTCAGTTTTGTATCCACCTTGCAAGCTCACCTCTGATCCTATGCGACTTTACCTTCTGCACCAGTCTGCCATGAGGGATCTTGTCAAAAACCTTACTGAAGCCCATGTAGACAAGATCCACTATCCTACCCTCATCAATCATCTTTGTCACTTGTTTGAAAAATTCAATCAAGTTAGTGAGACATGACCTCCCCTTCACAAAACTATGTTGCCTCTCACTAGTACGTCCACTTATTTCCAAATGGGAATAAGTCCTGTCCCGAAGAATTCTCTCCAATAACTTCCCTATCATTGATGTAAGGCTCACCGGCCTGTACTCGATAAACTTATCCTCCAGACCACCAATGCTAATTTGATTTGCTCAATCGATGTGAAGATTAAAGTTACCCATGATTGCTGCCGCAGCTATCTTACAAGCCCCCTTTATTTTTCGACTTATACTCTGTCCTGTGTAGCCTGGGTATTAAGAGTCTATAAACTACTCCGATCACAGACTTACTTTACCCCTTTGCTTTTTCTTATCTCCATCCAACTGATTCTATATCATGATCTGAAACAAGATCATTTCTCACTATTGTACTGATCTCATCCTTTATTAACAAAGCCACCTCTTTTTGCCATCTTTTCAAAATGTGAAAAATCCTTCAATATCCAGATCGCAGTTTTGGCCACATTGCAGCCACTGTTCTGGAATGGATAGCATTTCATACTCATTACTATTTACGCTGAACATTCATCCATCTTATTATGAATTCTATGAGCATTTCCAATAAAGAGCCTTTGATTCTGAACATTTGCCATCTCTCCCTGTCCCTCAACCCCCTCTGCTGACTCCGACGCCCTCCACTTCCCCCCCAACCCACTTCACCACACCTCCGGCTCCTGCCACTGCCCCAACTCATTTTGCCACGTCCCTTGACCCCCTCCGCCACCCCGACCCCCTCACTCCTTTCACCGCCGCCCCCCGCCCCGGATCACCTCCCCGACCCTCTTCACCCCTCATCTCTCTCCCCCCACCACGCCCCACCTCTGCGACCCTCTCCCACCCACTCCCTCCAGACCTTTTCCTTGCTTCTCCCCAACCTTCTGCCTTCACCAATGTCCTGAAGCTTTCATACACACACCTGACATGATAGTGAATCCGCTTGGGAGTTGCACCATGCTGCCTGAGGTGCCTGTACCAGTTGATTTGAAGACGGTGCCGTTGCTATTGGCGATGGCGGTAACGGGCGCAAGGTAGTTGGTGATGGGGAAGTTGTGACCAGTGCTGACCTGGAGATTGGTGGAGGTGTTTGAAGCTGATTGATTGATGCCTGTGGATCCTGGGACGTTGGCCACTGTGAATGTTGTTGGTTTTAAGCTGTCCTGAGGAGGGAATTATAGAAGAATTAAGCAGGACAGAAGCCAGTACTGAAATGAAGGAGCAGAATGCAGCAGAACAGCAACCTGGAGTAGTCTCAGGACAGTCCCAGTCCCAATGCCCAGAGCCTCAGCTAGTAGGCAGCTGGGATCTCCCAGCCTGACCTGCCTTGGGGTCCACAATCCTGGCTTGCTGCCAGGGTTCCCAAGCATCCCGCTCCATTGTACATGTCTAAGTGATAGAAGTGGATTAGGACAGGACTCAGCAGCGAGATATTCCCCGCCACAGCAACGCTCAGAATCACAGAAACATTTAAGAGCACAGGACATTCAGCACATTGTGTCTGTGCTGGTTCACCATGGGAGCAATTCACCAAATGCCACCCACCCATCATCATCTCTCTGTAACCCTGCACTTTCCCCTTTTCAGATAATAAGCCAATTCCCTCTTGAATATCTCGCCTGAACGTGCCTCCAGCACACACTGACATTCAGACACAGATAAGGTGAGAATGTTCAGATTAATGGTTCATGGCAGGACTGAGTTCTCAGTGACAGTTAGCTCCACGCAGGTATAAGAACATAAGAACATAAGAAATAGGAGCAGGAGTAGGCCATCTAGCCCTTCGAGCCTGCCCCGCCATTCAATAAGATCATGGCTGATCTGTCGTGTCTCAGTTCCACTTTCCCGCCCTCTCCCCATAACCCTTAATCCCCTCTCTTATCAAGAACCCATCAACCCGCTTCTTAAAAATATTTAGCGAGGCAGCCTCCACCACTTCAACGGGCAGAGAATTCCAGAGATTCACCACCCTTTGAGTGAAGAAGTTCCTCCTCAACTCCGTTCTAAACCGCCTCCCCTTTATCTTGAGGCTGTGCCCCCTAGTCCTACTGTCTTTTTTGAGCGGGAAGAGTCTCTCCACCTCTATCCTATCCATCCCATTCATCATCTTATACGTCTCAATGAGATCTCCCCTCATTCTTCTAAACTCTAACGAGTACAAGCCTAGTTTATTCAGCCTCTCCTCATAGCTCAATCCCCTCAACTCCGGTATCAGCCTAGTAAACCTCCTCTGCACTCCCTCCAGGGCCAAAATATCCTTGCGTAAGTACGGCGCCCAAAACTGCACACAGTACTCCAGCTGCGGCCTCACCAATGCCCTATACAGCTGCAGCAAGACCTCCCTACTTTTATATTCAATCCCCCTCGCGATGAAGGCCAGCATCCCATTCGCCTTCCTGACCACCTGCTGCACCTGCAAGCTGGGTTTTTGCGACTCATGCACAAGGACCCCGAGGTCCCTCTGCACCGTCGCCTGCTGCAGTTTTTCGCCACGTCTAAGTAATGCAGGGGGACAAGGAAAAGGCAGGGGAATGATGTTTGTCCGTGCAGACACGATGGGTCAAATGGCCTCTGCCTACACTGTCACAATTCTCTGATTCTACGTGTGTATCTGAGCTCAAAATGCAATGAGGGCATTTATGGGCTCAACATTCTTAAGAAATCTGCATTTTTTATTAAATTGTGATTATTTCAACAGGAGAAGCTCATTTAACCATATAAACCTGTCCTGCCATTCAACTGGATGTCATTTAATCTACACCTGAACTCTATCTAGTCTCCATGCTTCCACAAGCTTTAATACACTTACCTAAGCACATATATTAATATTTAGAAGATAGAATCTCTGCCATTCAGCCCATCAAATTTGCACTGACTCTCTGAAACAGCACCGTACCCAAGCCCACCCCCATACCCTATCCCTGTAACCACGTGCATTTACCATGGCTAATCCCTATAACCTACACACCTTGAGACACTAAGGGGTAATTTAGCCAATTTAATCCGCACATCTTTGGACTGAGAGAGGAAACTGGAGCACCCGAAGGAAATGCACTTAAACACAGGGAGGATATGCAAACTCCACAGAGTCACCCATGGTTGGAATTGAACCTGGGTCCCTGGTGCTGTGAGGCAGTGTACAATAACACTGTGCGGCCCATTAATATCAGACAGAAAAGTCAGTCTTTGAATGACTTTCAGCCTGAGAAAAGGTTCCAATTTTCCACTCTCCTGCATCCTGATGTCACCTCGAGGTTGAAAGGTCTGTCCCTTTTTCTGAACAGCATTATATTCATTTAAATTCTTTATTTCTGACTTCTTCTAAAACTGACCGCGTTTCCCTTGCTCAGTCTTCTCCTCAGTAGCGGTGGATGAAGGCGGGAAGGCAGAGTTAACTCCCTGTAACAGCAACCCCCATCTCCTGACCCAAGGTCATTCAGACTTCAGTTGATGCAATGACTAAGGAACAGAATTTCTCTTTAAACATTGTAACAATACCCAGACTTGGGCTGATAAGTGACCTAACATTCGTGCTACACAAGCTCCAACAAGAGAGAATCGAATCATTTCCCTATATCACGCAATGGTATTACCATCACTGAATCCCACACGACCAACATCCTGGGGGTTAGCCACTGACCAGAAACTGAACTGGACGAGCCATTTAAATGCTGTGAGTACAAGAGCAAGTCAGAGGCTGGGAATTCTGCAGTGAGTAACTCACACCCTGACTCCCTTACATCTGTCCACCATCTACAAGGCACTAATCAGGAGTGTAATGGAATACAAAGAACAACAAAGAAAATTACAGCACAGGTACAGGCCCTTCGGCCCTCCAAGTCTGCACTGACAACACTGCTCGACCCTACCCTTCCGGGGATCATATCATTCTATTCCCAACCTATTCGTGTATTTGTCCAAATGCCCCTTAAACGTCACTTCTGTATCCGCTTCCACTCCCTCCCCAGCAGCGAATTCCAGACACCCACCACCCTCTGTGTAAAACAACTTGCCTAGTATATCTCCTTTAAACTTTGCTCCTTGCATCTTAAACTTGTGCCCCCTAGTAACTGACTCTTCCATCCTGGGAAAAAGCCTCTGGCTATCCACTCTGTCCATGCCCCACATAATCTTGTGGACTTCTATCAGGTCGCCCCTCAAGCTCCATCCAGATTAAACTCCACCTGCCATCTCTCCGCCCAAGCCTCCAACCTATTTAAATGCTCCACTTGCCTGGATGAGTACAGCTCAGCAACACTCGAGAAGCCTGACACCATCCAGGACAATCTACGAAATGCACTACAGGAACTCAGCAAGGCTCCCAATACAGCAACTTCCAAACCCATCAAGGACAACAGTACATGGAAACAACACCACGAGTGCGTGCCTGCTTCCCTACCTGTGCATGTGGTGTGCATGTCTCTCTACCTGGAAACATTTTGTGCATGTGCGGGTGTTTCTGCCTTACAAGTGCTGCGCCTGTGCCTGTCTCTCTCTGCCTGAATGCATGTTGTGCGTGTGCGCGTCTCTGCCTGTACGCATGTTGTGCATGTGTCTCTCTGCGTGTACACAATGTGCGTGTGCGCCCCTGCCTGTACACGTCGTGCATATGCATCACTGCCTGTACACGTGTTGTACCCATGTTGCGTGCGCATCTCCCTGCTTGTACCCGAGCTGCACACACGTACGTGTCTCTGCCTGTTTGCATGCTGTGCATGCGTGTCTCTCTGCACGCGCCTCTGCCTGTATGCGTGCTGTCTCTGCCAGTACACATGCTATACGTGTGCATCTCTGCCTGTACATGCGCTGTGCATGCCTCTCTGCCTGCATGCATGCTGTGTGCATATGCATCTCTCTGCTTGTACGTGTGTTGTGCGTGTGCATCTCTGCCTGTATGCATGGTGTGCATGTGCGACTCTGCCTGTATGCGTGTTGTGCACATGCATCTTTGCCTGTACACTTGTTGTCCACATGCACCCCTCTGCCTGTACCCATGTTGCACATGCATCTCCCTGCTTGTACCTATGCTACGCACGTGCGTCTCTCTGCCAGTACCCGTGCTGTACGCATATGTATCTGTCTGTCTGCATGTTGCATGCTCCTGTCTGCCTGTACATGTGCTGCGTGCATGTGCATCTCTGTGCCTGTACATGTGCTGTGCACATCTGTCCGTATATGTGCTGTGCGTGTGCACATCTGCCTGTACGCATGCTCTGTGCATGCGCCTCTGTCTGTAGGCGTGCTGTGCGCGTGCGTCCCTCTGCCTGTATGTTGTGTGTACATGCTTCTCTCTGCTTGTGTGCACATTACGTGTGCATGTTGTGCGCATACATGCCTCTCTGCCTGTGTGCGTGTAGTATGTGTACATCCTGTGCGTGCGCATTGCATCTCTGCCCGGGTGTGTAGGCATCGCCCTGCTTATTTCTAAGTTGTGTGTGCACATCTCTAACTCTGGCATGTCATGCGTGTGCACGCGCCTCTCTGCCTGTGCACATGGTGTGCATGTGCGTATCTCTCTGCCTGTGTATGTGGTGTGCATGTGTCTCTCTGCCTGTGTGCATGTTGCATGTGTGTGCATCTCACTGCCTGCGTGCGCATCTCACTGCCTGTGTGCACGCTGTATGTGATGTGCATGTGCGCGTCTCTCTGCCTGCGTATGTGGCATGCGCATCTCTCTGGCTGTGAATGTGGTGTGCACGTCTCTCTGCCTGTGTGGATGTCCCATATGTGCATCTCACTGCCTGCATGCATGATGTGTGCATCTCTCTGCCTGCATGTTGTGTGCGCATGCCACTGCCTATGCACATCTTATGCGGATATTCGTCCCTCTGCCTCTGTGCATCTCTCTGCCTGTGTGCGAATCACTGCTTGTGTGCGCATGCGTGTGCACCTCTGTGCATGTTGTATGTTGCATTTCTGCCTGTGTGCATGTTATGTACGTGTCTCTCTGCCTGTGTGCATTTTGTGTGTGCACATACTGCATGTCTGTGTGCACGTTATGTCTGTGTCTCTCTCTGCGTGTGTACCCGCATCTCTCCCTGTGCACGCATCTCTGCTTGTGTGCAATGTTCCGTGTGCCTGTTTCTCTGCCTGCATGCATCTTTTGTGTGCGTGCACATCTCTCAGCCTGTGTTCTGTATGTGCACGTCTCTCTGCCTGTGTGCATGCTGTGGGTGTGCATGTCTCTCTATCTGTTTGCAGGTTGTATGGTGGTGTCCGTGCGTGCGTGCCCCTATGAGTGTAGGGGCGCGCAATGTCCCTGCTTGAGCGCATATGTTGCTCTACCCATTATCCACACATGCCATCACTCACATTTGATTGTGACATGTCAATTGTGATCACGGGAGTGGCCCTTGCCCTCCCCCACCGCCCCCCCCCAGGGTCCATGCCCCACCCCAACTCTGCACCCTCCACTGGCTCCAACTCTTGCTACTTTATTATGCTCCTTTCTACAGAAATGCAGGTGGAGTTGCCAGACAAGGTGAGAATCCCACAACCAGGTATTTGGAGGAATGAGCTGGTACATCACCCCTACCTCTTCCCCACTGCCACCCTCCTCTCAGAAACAAAACAATCATTTCAACAGCCCCCGTGAGAGCATTTCACACGCCTACATCAGAGAGTTTATTTAACATTCTTGGCCATGAACTTGACAATGCCCCTCTTGTTCCTCTCAGTTTACTTTCATCTCTTGGTTGCTGTTTAATTGGAATCTCCCTGTTCAGACCTTGAGTTACTGTTCCAGCTGCACCTCATGGCTGACTGTTAAAAATTATAAATAAAAACATCATTTTAAACAAAGAAAAAGGAAAGACTTTACAATCAATGCATGACATACTATTCCACTCCCAAGACCCCCACATTGGGACCCACCTCCCCAGGCTTACATCCAGCATAACCTCCTGAGGACTGGGGCCCTGTCATTGGTTAATCTGTAGTCTATCAACCTACTGCCAGCCATCACAAGAGCCAGAGCACTGCCTTGCATGAAGTGCTGAGAGTTGTATGTACAGACTGTAAATTTATCACAGGGATTTGTTACCATCCCAGTACAGGCTGTAAATCGATAACAGATTTGTTAAGGTCCCAATGCAGGCTGTAAATTTATTAGAGATTAGTTACTGTTAGGGATGGACAAAGTTGGGGGAAGGGATGGACAAAGTTGGGGGAGGCTGAGGGAAAAGGGGGCTCTTTGCAGTAAGTCAACACACCTTAGACCGTCTGTCTGGTCATGTTTTGTACATGCTCCCTGTTTTTATTTCTCTTAGCTTTACTGGATTCATTCACTGAATTCTCCAGTTTTGGTACTCTGCCCCTTTTTGATCTCTGCCTTTGTTTCTCCGTCTTCCCCTTTTCCCCTTACTGCCTTTTGTTTTTTTTTTATTTATGGGACATGGGTATCATTGGCTGGCCAGCATTTCTTGCCCATCCATAGTTGCCTGTGGGCAGTTGACAGTCAACCACATCATTGTGGCTCTGGAGTCACACGCAGGCCAGGCCAGGGAAGGACAGCAGATTTCGTTTCCTAAAGGACATCAGTGAACCAGATGGGTTTTTCCAGTTTTTTTTATATTGAATTCAAATGTCACCACCTGCCATGGCAGGATTCGGACAAGGTCCCCAGAACATTAGCTGAATAATAATATCAGTAGGTCAACACCTCCCCCTAAGATGGTGTCTGTCTCTGCTTCACTTCCCTCTGACTGCCTGCATTGGTTTCTTCCCTCCCCCCCGCCCACTCCCACTCCACCTCCCACTCCACCCGCCGCCCACTCCCATTCCACCTCCACCTCCCCCCGCCGCCCCCGCCCACTCCAACTCCACCTCCCCTCACCCACTCCACGTTGGAGGGAGATGACCGCATGAGACCCTTGCACTGCCTTCCTGTCTATCTGGTGGTCACCAATTCCCTATTCCCCTCAGTAATTTTATCTGCAGTGCTATCCACGAAGGGCAAGGGGGCTGGGGGTGGGGGTTCAGGGGTGCTCTGATCCATAGAGAGGTTGTGTGTCCAGGACTGGTGTCTTGGACCAGCAGGGGGTTGAAGGTCAATCGTAGGGCATGCACACACATGTTTACAGTGTACCTTGTGTGAAACTGAACCTTGATGTTTGAATAGAACACTCTGGAGTTAGGAATGTGTTCTTCTTTCTCACCCTTTCAGAGTAACTCAAATAAAACTGTCAGATCCAAAATAAGTGATTTCAATCGCTTGTCAGGTGGTTCCTAACCAAGCACAACTATCCAGAGGAAGTTAGCATTTCTGAACAATTGCTGGGTGAACCTTCCATTGGAAATTTGTGCAGGGATTCCTCAACACATCATTGGGGTCCCCCCCCCAGATATGATGTGGTGAGCATGGAGGTTCGCCAGCATCAGATTAGATCAGATCACCGTCAGCATAAGACCAAATACAGACACTCAGACTGCAGAACAACAACTGAGCGCCTGGGGCATCTTAGCGTCTGTACACCCTACCCACCCCCCACCCTAATAGCCAGCCCCCCTCTATCTCTCCCTACCCTCCCCGAACAAATCCATCCAGAAAGACAGCCCCCACACAATCCTGCCTGTAGCTGAAATGTCGCCACCTGATGCTGCCTCTAAGTTTCAACAGACTGATTTGTAGTGTTATCAGCTCCTTAACACAAACATTTCCTCTGTCCAGTTCTTGCTCTCCTCTTCCACCATCCAGATTCTGTCACAATGCCAGGAATAAGGAATTCACAGCTGAGTCACTGAGGACTAAAAAGGAAGGGCTCCCTTTTTGGGCAGTCTGACCTAATTGGATGGTGTAGCGGGGAGTCAGCTGGGCCAAACATTCCTCCTAACCCCTGGCACCCAGATAGCTTTCATCAGGCAGAATTAGAAAGAGCATGTGATAAGAACACATTGCTGAGCAAATTAACTTTCCATTATCTCCAAACACATACCCCACTCCCTCCCAAACCCAAACAAGTCTCCAAGGGGTGAGTAACTCCACTTAAATCCTGCAAACTATCAGCTGCAGCTCACACTTGAAGGAAGGATAACTAGTCACCTGCAGTGATCAAAAGGATCTTTTAATGAAAAATCATTGTAAAATCCCAAAGCTCCTCACAAAAAATAACTGACACCCAACTACAGAAGGAATCCAGAGTTTCAGCCCTGGAGAAAGTAAAAGGAACACAATTTATACTATATGAGAAGAACGTGCTCATTAACTGGCAAATGGAATATGCTAAAGGTATTGCCATGGAGTTGATAATGACTGACAATCAACTACCGTGCATTGTTTGAAATTTAAACCAGGTAACTCCATTCTAATTGGTCAAGGCATTTCCTTGAGGAGTGAATGAACAAATGGCTGCCACCTATCTTGCTTTGAGAGAAAAAGAGAGAGAAGCAAATCAGGGAATTACAAATGTGCAAGAACAATCAAATGATGATACTGGGGAACTTTCATTACATAGAACATTACAGCACAGTACAGGCCCTTCGGACCTCAATGTTGTGCCGAGCTATGTCCTATCCCAAGATCAAGCTATCCCAATCCCTATCATTCTGGAGTGCTCCATGTGCTTATCCAATAACCACTTGAAAGTTCCTAAAGTGTCCGACTCCACTATCACAGCAGGCAGTCTATTCCACACCCCAACCACTCTCTTAAGTAAAGAATCTATCTCAGACATCCCTCCTATATCTCTCACCATGAACCTTATAGTTATGCCTCCTAGTAACAGCTACATCCACCCGAGGAAATAGTCTCTGCACGTCCACTCTATCAATCCCTCTCATCATCTTATAAACCTCTATTAAGTCACCTCTCATCCTCCTCCGCTCTAAAGAGAAAAGCCCCAGCTCCCTCAACCTTTCCTCATAAGACTTACCCTCCAGATCTCTGTTCCTCCACATTCCTTAGAACCCTGCTGCTGACCCTACCAAAATGAATCACCTCACACTTATCAGGGTTAAACTCCATCTGCCGCTTTTTGGCCCAGCTCCGCATCCTATCTATGTCTCTTTGCAGCCTGCAAGAACTCTCTACCTCATCCACTACTCCACCAATCTTGGTGTTGTCAACAAATTTACTAACCCACCCTTCAGCCCCCTCTTCCAAGTCATTGATAAAAATCACAAAAAGCAGAGGACCCAACACTGAACCCTGTGGTACACCGTTGGTAACTGGCTTCCAGTTTGAAAATTTTCCCTCCACTACCACTCTGTCTTCTATGAGACAGCCAGTTACTTATCCAATTGGCCAAATTTCCTTCTATCCCACACCTCCTTATCTTCTTCATAAGCCTACTATGGGGAACCTTATCAAACGCCTTACTAAAATCCATGTATACGACATCTACTCCTCCACCTTCGTTCACACACTTAGTTACCTCAAAGAATTCAACCAAGTTTGAGAGGCAGGACTTACCCCTCACAAAACTGTGCTGACTATCCCGGATTAAACTGAATATTTCCAAATGGTCATAAATCCTATCTCACAGGACCCTTTCCATTAACTCTCCAACCACTGAAGACTAACTGACCTATATTACCAGGGTAATTCCTATTTCCTTTCTTGAACACAGGAACAACATTTGCCACTCTCCAGTCCTTTGGCACTATCCCTATGCAATAATGAAGGACACCAAATTATGGTCACTATCTCCAAAGTGCTCTCCCACAAACAAATCTAACATTTGGCCCGGTTCATTACCCAGTACCAAGTCCAATGTGGCCCCCACCTCTTGCTGGCTTATCCACATATTGTGTCAGGAAACTCTCCTGCACACACTGTACAAAAAGTGTCCCAACCCAACTATTCAAACTATAAAGTTTCCAATCAATATCTGGAAAAATACTACCCAAATATTGATGGCAATACATTAAGATTAAAGGGTAAGGAGGCAGAGGAATTTCTGAAATGTGTTCTTGAGAACTTTTGTTCAACAAGAATGGACAAGCTTTCAGAGCGATGCCCTTTCATCAGGTGAGTCAACATCAGGGGCAGTGTTCTGAAAGCTCATGCTACCAAATAAACTTGTTGGACATTAACCTGGTGTTGAGACTTCTTTCTGTGCCCACCCCAGTCCAATGCCAACAACTCCACATCAATGAGAAAGGAGACATTGCTCTGGGGAACAAGCTAGTCCTGATGCCTGTGGCGAGAACATTTGGGCAACGGTGATCATCATACAATTAGATTTACTTGTGCAGAGGGACCTCGGGGTCCTTGTGCATGAGTCGCAAAAACCCAGCTTGCAGGTGCAGCAGGTGGTCAGGAAGGCAAATGGGATGCTGGCCTTCATAGCGAGGGGGATTGAATATAAAAGTAGGGAGGTCTTGCTGCAGCTGTATAGGGCATTGGTGAGGCCGCAGCTGGAGTACTGTGTGCAGTTTTGGGCGCCGCACCTGCGCAAGGATATTTTGGCCCTGGAGGGAGTGCAGAGGAGGTTTACTAGGCTGATACTGGAGTTGAGGGGATTGAGCTATGAGGAGAGGCTGAATAAACTAGGCTTGTACTCGTTAGAGTTTAGAAGAATGAGGGGAGATCTCATTGAGACGTATAAGATGATGAATGGGATGGATAGGATAGAGGTGGAGAGACTCTTCCCGCTCAAAAAAGACAGTAGGACTAGGGGGCACAGCCTCAAGATAAAGGGGGGGCGGTTTAGAACGGAGTTGAGGAGGAACTTCTTCACTCAAAGGGTGGTGAATCTCTGGAATTCTCTGCCCGTTGAAGTGGTGGAGGCTGCCTCGCTAAATATTTTTAAGAAGCGGGTTGATGGGTTCTTGATAAGAGAGGGGATTAAGGGTTATGGGGAGAGGGCGGGAAAGTGGAACTGAGCCACAACAGATCAGCCATGATCTTATTGAATGGCGGGGCAGGCTCGAAGGGCTAGATGGCCTACTCCTGCTCCTATTTCTTATGTTCTTATGTTCTTAATATAAGAACACAAGTAGTACAAGCAGGAGTAGGCCATCTAGCCCTTCGAGCCTGCCCCGCCATTCAATAAGATCATGGCTGATCTGAAGTGGATCAGTTCCACTTTCCCACTTTCTCCCCATAACCCTTAATTCCCTTGCCTTCCAAAAACCTATTTACCGTGACTTAAATATATTTAGCGAGGTAGCCTCCACCACTTCAACAGGCAGAGAATTCCAGAGATTCACCACCCTTTGAGTGAAGAAGTGAAGAAGTAATGGAGAAGAGCAAGGAGCCATCTAAAACAGGCTTCTCAAATGGAGGAGGGTGAACTTCAATGGGATCCAACCAGCAAATCTGTAACTGAACAATGTTTCAGGCACAGGCTCAGTACAGTCCAAAGGGAGAAAGGCAAGGGAAACAAAGTCAAATATCAATGGATAACGAGGAGATTAAAGAAAATGATGAAACAAGCCAGAAAGATGTGTGATGCATGTCAAGTGAATCCTTCAAGCAAGAAGCAGGCCATACAAAATAGATTGGGGATAGGAAGGGAAGAGGAAGTGAGACTGGCAAAGAGAATGTGGGAATAGAATGGCAGTCAACATACAAAGGAATTTAAAAATCTTCCACTTGAATGCAAATAGTAAACTGGTAGCAAGAGGTGGGGATGAGACTGATATAAGCTTCAAGACAATGCTGGAATACCCAGTGAGCCTTTTACATCAGAAAATAAAGGCATGAGTGCAAAACCAGGGTGTCTGCTGAACCTTCACCA
The DNA here is from genome assembly GCF_965287045.1 of Carcharhinus amblyrhynchos. Classification (NCBI taxonomy): domain Eukaryota; kingdom Metazoa; phylum Chordata; class Chondrichthyes; order Carcharhiniformes; family Carcharhinidae; genus Carcharhinus; species Carcharhinus amblyrhynchos. The sequence continues at coordinate 122,243,027 of NC_137330.1, read as the reverse complement.
AATTCTAGTTAAGTCAGAACAAGAGTATTGTCCCCAGTTGTGATCACCATATTTTAGGGAAGATGGGAAGGCTCAAGGAGAGATTTACTAGGGCAATTCCAGAGATTTTAGTGACAATATTAGTGTGGAGAAGTCAAAGTTGCTCTCCTTGAAGGTCTGGTCGAGATGTACAAGATTCTGAAAAGGTGGGATATGGCAGACAAAGAGAAGCTAATGAGGGTCACATAGAATCTCTACAGTACTGAAGGAGGCCATTCAGCCCAACGAGCCTGCACCGACAACAATCCCAGCCTATCCACGTAATCTCACTTATTTACCCCGCCATTCCCCCCCAACACTAGGGTCAATTTAGCACTGCCAATCAACCTGGCGTGCACATCTTTAGACTGTGGGAGGAAACTGGAGCACCCAGAGGAAACTCACAAAGGGAGAATGTGCAAACTCCATGCAGAGTGACCCAAGACGGGAATTGAACCCAGGTCCCTGGCGCTATGAGGCAGTGCTAACCACTGTGCCACTATGCCATCCCCAAGTTGTAAGAGATAGAATGGAAGGCAGAATACGTTTTTTTTTTAAACATAGCGAGTGGTAATGACCTGAAACTCGCTACTGACAAGGGTGATCTGAAGGGGAGACAATGAGCAATTTCAAAAGGAAACTGGATGGAGACAGTTTACATAAATTTGATTTATTGTTGTGTATTGGGACACAATTAAAAGTATTGTTTATGTGCTATGCAAAGCATACTGTATATGGAGTACATAGGAAGGAGGAGGGAGTGCAGATCATAATATTACAGTCACAGCAACTGGAGAAATATCGACATTAATATATGATAGGTTCATTCACAGGTCTAATGGCAGCAGAGAAGAAGTTGTTCTTGAATCGATTGGTACACGATCTCAGGTCTTTGTATCTTTTTCCCGACGGAAGATGATGTAAGAGAATATGCCCAGGGTGCGTGGGGTCCTTAATTATGCTGGCTGCTTTTCCGATGCAGCATGAAGTGTAGACAGAGTCAATGGATGGGGAGACTGGTTTAATGTGATGGACTTGGGCTATGTTCACAACCGTTTTTAATTTTTTGACATCTTGGCCAGAGCAGGACCTGTGTCAAGCTGTGATACATCCAGAAAGGGTGCTTTCTACGGTACTTCTGTAAAAATGGGAGCGAGCCGTAGCCCCCTGTGAAAGTAGAGGTGTTGGTGGGCTTTCTTAACTATAGTGTCGGCATGGAGATACTAGGACAGGTTACTGATTATCTGGACAACTAGAAACTTGAAGGTCCACTACCTTTCCTGAAGTCAATGCCTATCTCCTTTGTTTGGTTGACATTGAGGGAGAGATTATTGTCATCGCACCATTTCAGCAGATTCTCTTTCCTGTACTCTGTCTTGTCATTGTTTGAGATCTGATCCACTACGATGGTGACACCAGGAAGCCTGAAAATGGAGCTGGAGTGGAATTTGGCCACATAGTCATCAGTGTATAAGGAGTATAGTAGGCAGCTGAAGATTCAGCCTTGCAAAGCACTGGTATTGTGAATAATTGCAGAGGTGTTGTTGCCTCTCCTTACTGAATGTGGTCTGTGGGTTTGGAAGTCTAGGTTCGAGACAGAGGGAAAAGCCAAGCCTTAGGCCAGAGAGTTTGGAGATGAGTTTTGCTGGGATAATGGCATTGAAGGCGGAGCTGTAGTCAATGAATAGGAGTCTAATACAAGCATCTGTTATTCAGGTGTTCCAGGATTGAGAGCAGGGCCACAGAGATGCCATCTGCTGTGCACCCGTTTCAGCAATAGGTGAACGTCAATGAATCCAGGCAAGAATTACAGGGCTAGAAAGACAGAGTGGGGAACGGGACTAACTGGCTTGTTCTACAGAGAACCGACATGGACAAAAATGAGTCATCTGGTCATCTTGTGTATCAAAGTGACTCAGAATGTTGGCAAAATAGCAGCTGAAACAAAGACAGTAGAGGTAAAGGATGGAGTAAAAACCTAGGAGGAAGGATTTAGTATTGTTAAAATTACCTCGTCCCAAATTGCTATAGGAAGGGAGGTATGAAGGATTTGCCAGAATCTCCCATTCTACCCTACATGCCACTGTCATTGGACAGCACTGCTGCCTCACATCTGGGTTCAGTTCCAGACTTGAGTGACAATGTGGAGTTTGCATGTTTTCCCAGTGTCTGTGTTCGCTTCCTCCAGATGCTCTGGTTTCCTCCCACAGTCCAAAGGTGTGCAGAATGATGGATTGGCCCGTTGTGTCCAAAAAATGTACAGGTTAGTCATGGGAAACGTGCAGGGCTACAGAGTGGGATGCACTTTGGGTGGCATAGTGGCACAGCGGTTAGCACTGCTGCCTCACAGTTCCAGGGACTCAGGCTCAATTCTGGCCTTGGATCATTGTGTGCAGTTTGCACATTCTAGCTGTATCCTCGTGCATTTCCTCCGGGTGCTCCAGTTTCTTCCCACAGTCCAAAGATGTGCAGATTAGGTGGATTGGCCACAGTAAGTTTCCCATTAGTGCCCTAAGACATATGGGATATAGGTTGGAGGGATTGGCAGGGTAAACACCTAGAGTTACAGGGATAGGACCTGGGTAGGATGCTCTGTCAGAGGCGCATGCAGACTCGATGGGTGCACTGTCAGGATTCTATGACATGGGGTAGGTGCCAGTAAACTGGAAACCGGCAAATAAGACAAATTATTCAAGATGAAAGACACTATTGTAATAATGGAAGATTGGTCTGTTCAATACGAGTATATTAGAAACAATATTCAGCAACAAAAGCTGCTTCTAAATTTCTCATTCTGGTTTCCAAATCCCCTCCAGCCCCACGTCCCTCCATCATCACTGTAATCCAGTGAACCCCACGTCCCTCCATCACTGTAATCCAGCCAGCCCCACGGCCCTCCATCATCACTGTAATCCAGCCAGCCCCACGTCCCTCCATCATCACTGTAATCCAGCCAGCCCCACGTCCCTCCATCATCACTGTAATCCAGCCAGCCCCACGTCCCTCCATCAACACTGTAATCCAATGAACCCCACGTCCCTCCATCATCACTGTAATCCAGCAAACCCCACGTCCCTCCATCATCACTGTAATCCAATGAACCCCACGTCCCTCCATCATCACTGTAATCCAGCCAGCCCCACGTCCCTCCATCATCACTGTAATCCAGCCAGCCCCACGTCCCTCCATCATCACTGTAATCCAGCCAGCCCCACGTCCCTCCATCACTGTAATCCAGCCAGCCCCACGTCCCTCCATCATCACTGTAATCCAGCCAGCCCCACGTCCCTCCATCATCACTGTAATCCAGCCAGCCCCACGTCCCTCCATCATCACTGTAATCCAGCAAACCCCACATCCCTCCATTATCACTGTAATCCAGCCAGGCCCACGGCCCTCCAACATCACTGTAATCCAGCCAGCCCCACGGCCCTCCATCATCACTGTAATCACCTCCAGCCCCACAACCCTCCCTATCTCTGCAACTCCGTCAGTCCCACCCGATTCGAACTTCCCCACCATTGGCGTCCATGATTTAGGTGGTCCTGAGCCTAATCACTGGAATTTGCTCTCTCAATTTCTCTGCCTATTTTCTCCTTTAACAGAGTCCTTGAAACATTCAATGATCTTTGACTAAGGTTTCAGCTATTTGCCTTTATATTGTCTTCTGTGGCTCAGTGTTTCATTAGTGGAATATTGGGAGCAGTTTTGGACCCCATATTTAAGGAAGGATGTGCTGCCCTTGGAAAGGGTCCAGAGGAGATTCACAAGAATGATCCCTGGAATGAAGTGCTTGTCGTGTGGGTGGGGATCTTATTAAAACTTACAGGATACTGCAAGGCCTGGATTGAGTGGACATGGAGAGGGAGTTTCCATCAGTAGGAAAAACCAGAACCAGAGGGCACAACCTCCAGCTAAAAGTGACGATCCTTTAAAACAGATACGAGGAGGAATTGCTTCAACCAGGGAGTGATGAATCTGTGGAACTCTTTGCCACAGAAGGCTGAGGTCAGGTCATTGAGTATCTTTAAGACAGAGATAGATAGATTCTTGATTAATAAGGGGATCTGGGGTTATGGGGAAAAGGCAGGAGAATAATTGATGAGAAAAATAATCAGCCACAATTGAACATCAGAGCACGCTTGATGGGCCGAGTGGCCTAATTCTGTTCCTACGGTCTTATGTTTTACCAAGCTCCTGTGAAGTACCTTGTGATATTTATGTTAAAGGTATGATTTAAAGATCAATTGTTGCTGTAAAGAGCAATCGTATTCATTAGTGGAGAATGTCTAGTCTAAACAGACAGTCTTAAAATAAAAATCAGATCATTGAAGAAAAGTTCAGGACTAACTCAGAGCATACAAATTAGGGGCAGGAACAGACCACTCAGCCCTTCAAGCCTACTGCAGCAATCAACAGGATCATTATTGATTGGATTTCAACTCCCTTGTCCCTGGTCACTTTTCACCACCTTGCTTTCAGCCTTAAAGATATTCCAAGGTTCGGCTTCCTCTGCCTTTTGAGGAAGCGTGTTCCAAAGGCTGACGATCCTCAGTAAAAACATGTCTCATCTCTGTCCTAAATGGCCAACCCCTTATTTTTATACAGTGGCTCCCAGTTCCAGATTCTCCCATTAAGAGTCCACATCCACCTTGTTAGTATCACTCAAGATCTTATATGTTTTAATGAAGTCATTTCTTACTTGTCTGATTCCAGTAGATATGAGGCTAACCTCTCCAACCTTCTCTCAAGATAAGCCACCCATTCCTGGTATTACTTGGGTAAACATTCTCTGAACTGACTCCAATGTATTTATGTAATTCCTCAAATAAGGAGATCAATAATGGATACAATTCTCTAATGCATCCTGAATAACTGAAGTCCTTCTGTGATCAACTCCCCTCACAATGATAACATTAATTATTTCTTCTATTTACTCACTCTACCTGCTGACTGATCTTTTGAATTCATGCACTTGGACACCCAGATCCCTCTGCATCTTAGAGCTTTGCAATCTCTCACTGCATAGATAATGTGCTTTATTTTGTCCTGAGAAAATGGTCCATTTCACATTTCCCCACATTATAACCCATTTGCCAGATCTTTGCTCACTCACTTAACCCACGACCATTTTTTGCCTCCTTACCATTTACATCTTATCATCCAACCTATCTTTGTATAATCAGAAAATTTAGTAACCGTACCTTCGGAAAAGAGTGGTACAAGTTTGGAATCCACCACAAGTAAATCTGGTTAGAGAAAGATAATTACGAATATGTCGGAGGGGGTGAGTGATTGCTGGGGGTGTTTGAGGTCTGCAACGTATGTCAGGCAGGTAAAGAACATTGCAGTTACAGTGTGCCCAGGAGTGTGAGGCACACTGCTTACGGAGAGGGCCTGTGAGGAATGAGGGGATGACGTGGCTGCAAGGTGACAGGGACTGGGAGATGAATGTACAGGGCTATCAAGTGTTTAGGAAGGATAGGCAGGAGGAAAGAGGGGGTGGCGTAGCTCTGCTGATTAAGGACAGCATCAAGGTGGTAGCAAGGGATGATATCGGAGCCAAAGAGCAGAAAGTGGAATCGTTGTGGGTGGAGATTAGGAACAGCAAAGGGAGGAAGACGCTGGTGGGTGTCGTCTATAGGCCCCCGAATAATGATCTGGAGGTGGGGCGGGCTGTTAACGCGCAAATAAGTGCGGCGTGCAGGAATGGGACGGCAGTAGTTATGGGGGATTTCAATCTGCATATTGATTGGTCGACCCATGTTGGACGAGGTGGGCTCGAGGAGGAGTTCTTGGAATGCTGCCGGGATAGTTTCCTGGAACAGTGTGTGTTGGAGCCGACGAGGGAGCGAGCTATCTTGGATCTGGTGCTATGTAATGAGGCGGGTAGAATTAGGGACCTTGAGGTGAAGGATCCTCTTGGAGAGAGTGATCATTGTATGGTGGAGTTTCTGTTGCAGATGGAGGAGGAGAAAGTGGGTTCCCGGACACGCGTCCTTTGTTTGAATAGAGGGGAGTATGGTAGGATGAGAGAAGAATTGGCGAATGTGGACTGGGGGAGCGCGTTGGAAGGTAGGTCTGCTGAGGAGCAGTGGAGGATCTTTAAGGAGATCTTTCTTGGTGCTCAGCAGAAATTTATTCCGATGGTTAAAAAGGACAGTAGGAAGAGAGGTAATAAGCCGTGGATAACGAAGGAGGTGAAGGAAAGTGTTAAATTAAAAGCGGAGGAATTTAGAGTAGCTAAGAGCAGTGGGCGAGAAGAGGATTGGGAAAGGTTTAAATGTCAACAAAGATTGACAAAAAAGTTGATAAAGGAGGGTAGAAGAAGCTATGAAGCTGGGCTAGCGCTTAATATAAAAAAGGATAGCAAGAGTTTTTATAAATATATAAAAAGGAAGAGGCTGGCTAGGGTGAACGTTGGTCCCTTAGCGGATGAGAAAGGGGACCTAGTGGTAGGGGATGGGGATATGGCTAAGGTCTTGAATAACTTTTTTGTTTCTGTCTTCACGGAGGAGGACGTGAATAATTTGCCGGGTGTTAGCGATGGAAAGGTGGTAGGACTGGAGGGTCTTAATGACATTACTGTTACTAGAGAGGTGGTGCGCGACAGACTGGAGGGGCTGATTGTGGACAAGTCCCCAGGACCGGATGGAATGCATCCGAGGGTTCTGAAAGAAATGGCGGAGGTGATAGTGGATGCCTTGGTGGTTATTTTCCAGACGTCGCTGGATTCCGGGGAAGTGCCGGAGGATTGGAAAACGGCTAATGTTACGCCGTTGTTTAAGAAGGGTGCCAGGCAAAAGGCGGGGAATTACAGGCCGGTTAGTTTAACGTCTGTGGTAGGTAAAATGTTAGAATCCGTCATTAAGGAGGAAATTGCGAGGCATCTTGAAGGGAATTGCTTGATAGGGCAGACGCAACACGGTTTCATTAAAGGGAAGTCGTGTCTGACAAATTTACTGGAGTTCTATGAGGATGTGTCTAGGGCGGTGGATAGAGGAGAGCCGGTGGATGTGGTCTTTCTGGATTTTCAGAAGGCGTTTGATAAGGTACCTCACAAGAGGTTACTGCAGAAGGTCAGAGGACATGGAGTTGGGGGTAGGGTGTTAGCGTGGATAGAGGATTGGTTGTCAAATAGGAGGCAGAGAGTGGGGGTCAATGGGTGCTATTCGGATTGGCGGTTGGTGACTAGTGGGGTGCCCCAGGGGTCGGTGCTGGGGCCTCAGCTATTTACCATTTATATAGATGATCTGGAGGAGGGAACCGAGTGTAGGGTGTCGAAATTTGCTGATGACACCAAGATTGGGGGAAAGGCAAATTGTGCGGAGGGTGTGGAGAGTCTGCAGAAGGATCTAGATAGGCTGGGCGAATGGGCCAGGAAATGGCAAATGGAATTTAATGTTGGCAAGTGTGAGGTGGTCCACTTTGGTAGGAAGAATGGTAGGAAGGACTATTACTTACGGGGCGAAAAACTGCAGCAGGCGACGGTGCAGAGGGACCTCGGGGTCCTTGTGCATGAGTCGCAAAAACCCAGCCTGCAGGTGCAGCAGGTGGTCAGGAAGGCGAATGGGATGCTGGCCTTCATAGCGAGGGGGATTGAATATAAAAGTAGGGAGGTCTTGCTGCAGCTGTATAGGGCATTGGTGAGGCCGCAGCTGGAGTACTGTGTGCAGTTTTGGGCGCCGCACCTGCGCAAGGATATTTTGGCCTTGGAGGGAGGTTTACTAGGCTGATACCGGAGTTGAGGGGGTTGAGCTATGAGGAGAGGCTGAATAAACTAGGCTTGTACTCGTTAGAGTTTAGAAGAATGAGGGGAGATCTCATTGAGACGTATAAGATGATGAATGGGATGGATAGGATAGAGGTGGAAAGACTCTTCCCGCTCAAAAAAGACAGTAGGACTAGGGGGCACAGCCTCAAGATAAAGGGGGGGCGGTTCAGAACGGAGTTGAGGAGGAACTTCTTCACTCAAAGGGTGGTGAATCTCTGGAATTCTCTGCCCGTTGAAGTGGTGGAGGCTGCCTCGCTAAATATTTTTAAGAAGCGGGTTGATGGGTTTTTGATAAGAGAGGGGATTAAGGGTTATGGGGAGAGGGCGGGAAAGTGGAACTGAGCCACGACAGATCAGCCATGATCTTATTGAATGGCGGGGCAGGCTCGAAGGGCCAGATGGCCTACTCCTGCTCCTATTTCTTATGTTCTTAATAACGGTACATCTCACACCACAGCCCAGTTGAGAGCAATATAGGGCATCAGAAGGAATGGTAGTCAGACAGGAATGAATAATGCATGCTGTCACCACAGCTGTCATTCAGACTAGCAGTAAGCAATGGGTTAAACAGACAAAGTCTCCATTCAGCAGCAGGAAGATCAACAGCTGCAGCACGACGATTGAGGAACCTGGTTTCCTTCGGCATCCTCCTAACAAAGATAGGTGACAAGATCACTAAACGCCTCCTCCCTAAGCCTGTGAGAAGAGTGGGATTCCACTAGTTTGAGCAAATTCCACACTAATCAACATACGTTATCAGCAAATGCACATCCAATCAGCTCACTGCATCACAGCTGAAAAACATCAACACTCAGGGTGACATGTGCTCCAACAACAGATGCCAGAGTGTTGGGACAGCAAGTGATCCCTCCCCCCTTCCTATCCAGTACTGTTAGGACAGCTGCAACTTATAAGGAAAACTCAGAGGCCCCAAAAAGGACATTGGTGATGAAAGATGGCCATATATGGAAATGGAGGCGAACTCAAATCTTGGATCAATGAGAAAGCAGCAGACTCACATGCACACACAGACCGAGGCAGAGAGAGAGACACACGCACAGACCGAGAGGCAGAGGCAGAGAGAGAGAGAGAGAGAGAGAGAGAGAGACCGAGAGACCGAGAGACACACATGCACAGAGACCGAGACACACAGACCGAGAGGCAGAGAGAGACAGACACACACACACCTACCGAGGCAGAGACAGAGACACACACATACAAACCAAGTTAGATAGAGAGACACACACACAGACCGAAAGGCAGAGGCAGACAGAGAGACACACACACAGACCGAAAGGCAGGGGCAGACAGAGAGACACACACAGACCGAAAGGCGGCGGCGGCAGCGGCGGGGGGGGGGGGGGGAAAAAGAGAGAGAGAGAGAGAGAGAGAGATCTGTGGGCTACTGCCTGAACCAGGTGCAGACAGGCGGACAGGATTAAGGAAGTGAATGGGTGACTCAGGGATT